>NC_071573.1:93058109-93359214 GCF_024509145.1 Vidua macroura
TCCTAGTTTAGGACAGTGAAAAATAGAGGATTTTTTTTTTTTCTGCAGTGTTGTTGTTGTTTTGGTTTTTTTTTTAATAAGAAATAAATGAAAGAAAATAATTGTTCAATATTTTTAAATTTGTATCACAAAGAGTCTCACTGTGTTTCTGTGGTTTTGTGCCCAGTTCTTTTTTAGGCTTCTTCTGTCCACACATTTGCAGGGCCAGGTTCTCCAAATCAGCTCATAATAGTTGTCCCTGCTAACCTTCATTCTTGTTTGGCCTGGTGCTGAAGTGACACCAACAAGGAAAAAAAGTCAGAAAACCCAAACCAAAAACCTCTGCTGCTTAAAGGCCAGACAATATTCCATTCCATTCGCCTGGACAATATTTTCTGCGTGTGCATATTTATGGGTCCTCAGTGAGTAGAGAAGATCTGGGTTTATAGCAGAAGGATGGTGCTTCACTTGTTTGAAGTGCAGCTTCATTAGTAATTGATATTCTGTTTGTCAGCTGAAGGAGCTTGTGGAGGGACACTACGTGGGACAAGTGGAACTATTTCAAGTCCACACTTCCCTTCTGAGTATGAAAATAATGCTGATTGCACCTGGACCATATTGGCTGAACCAGGAGACACCATTGCTTTGGTCTTTACTGACTTCCAGTTAGAGGAAGGATATGACTTCCTAGAGATCAGTGGAACAGAAGCACCATCAATATGGTAAGTTGAAGATCTTTTAAAGATATCACTTCCTGTTTTTTCTTTTTTTGGTACCTAACTGAAAAGATGTCATAGGATATTTAAGATATTTTCTACCTATTAGCAATGGCCATTTTTTTTTGCTTCTTTTCTGGACCCTTTCACCTTTCAGAACTGAAAATAAAAATAGTTTCCTTCTGTTTCTTTCCACATCTTTGTCCTTCCTCTTATTTTCCTCCATCTGCCAGAGTTATATTTGTACAGTATCTTATCAGTGAGCATTTAATTCATGTTGCATATTTGAACTTGGTATAAGAACATTTTTTGATGTTGTGTCTTGAATGACATATTATGGTATTGTACTTCAGCATTGAAAGTAGTGAGCAAAAGTCTGCCTGAATAAAACAGGAATATATAGACACCTAATAGATGGCATCTTATTCTAAACAGGCTGTAATAGAGTCTCACTATGTGTACACATGTATGCAAGCATTACTATCTTATGTTAGCTGATGTTAAAACTGTTTGCTTAGCAATATTAGGGATTAGTAATTGTAATACCAAATCTACTTTCTCTGTACTAAGTAAAAGACGATAGTTCTGCCTGTGGGAATGGATTAAGCTGTGGAACAGTTTGTATTATAATTTCTTTGCAGCCTACATATGCAGGGTTTTCATCCTTTTCATCTCCGAGAATGTCTTGTGCTTGACATATGCACCATTGCTATAAAATTTAGCCTAGAAAAATGTAGATCTTCTCACAGATGACTGATGGTTATTATATTTAAAATGCCTTTCTAGAGATAGGAAGCAATCTCACTATTATTTTGATGTCATAACAGGCTAGACAGTCCAATATATATTTATAATTGTGAAGTTTTAGCTAGCATATGATCTTTTGAAAATCTGTCAATAAAAATGTGTGGTATTGACAACTATGTAAAAACTTTGGTTTAAAGACACATATAGATCTATGTCACTGATGCCAAGATGATTTTTTGCCTTTTCTTTTATATACTTTTTATATAACTTTTATGTATCCTCAGTATTCTTACTCAGCATACATACTTGTAATTCCTTAAGTCTGATAACTTAGCATAACCCTAGTATTTTGTTAGACCAAGAGATCAAACATCCTAAAGTCCTTGTAGTAGGAGGCCAGAAAACCCCACTATCTTGGAAAACCAAGGTCTTCTCTAGAACATATCCTGTAAACATATCCTGAGTTTTGGCCCATCCAGGGGGGAATTCTGTTGCCCTGTTCTTTTAAAAGTTTTCTATGCCTTCTGATGTTTACATATTTCTACTGGAGTTTCTCATGCACTGTCTTGTAAATAATGATTGTTTTGCATTCTTCTTTATGGGAGGACAGAATTGATGGACTGTTGGTTTGACCAGTGTGGTTGGAGAGGTGGCAATTTCATCTTCCAATCCATTGTCACTTTTGGAATTCTATATATTGCAAGGTCAGAAATAAAACTTCCTCTTTTCCTTCTTTTGCATCAAGCGTGAACGTGTGAATTATTTTGTGTTGTAGTGCAACAGAATTCCTCAGATGGAGGAATATCACACCATTCATCCAGGCCTCCCACTGGGACATCTTTGTTAGATGTGCTAATTTGTAAAGTCTATAAATTGTATATGCAATCTATCGTGTGTGTGCATTGCAGCGCATTCCACCTTGGCAAAATGGTGCACCATAATGATCCTTATTAAATTCCAAGGTAAAAACCCCTCATCCCTTAGGCATGTCTGGCACTCAATTTTTTAAGACCAGGAAAAGGCATCATCACAAGATTACTCTCTAACATTTCCACATAAGCAAAAGTGTAATCGCAGTCAATGAAGCAGCTTGGTATCAAATTAAGTGCTCATGTCTGAAGAACAATGTGTGAATATCCCCTTGCCTCTTACTCATGCACAGACATGAACAACAATCATCAATGCAAAGTTTTCTTCTTAGGGGTTCTAAGGATCAGAAACTTAAATCTTGAAGGGGAAGATCTAATGCAATTTTGCTGCAACATAAAAAAGTATGTCCATTTGATTTTGTTTAAGATACTCTATTAGACACTTTACAACATACTTGTGCTTTTGATTTCTGGTAATAAATAAAGGAGAATATGAGCAGAAGGCATTGGAAACATTCTGCATTGATCTCATGCAATATTGGTCTGTTTTACATTGGAACAGATATATAATAAGAATTTTATTTCTCCTAGAATTCAATCTCCACATTTTTCTTGTTTTCTGTGGTATGCTGTAGATCATTATTTATCACTGATCACTAAAACCTGGATTCATTGTGTGTTCCTAAGATCATAAAATCATAATATAATTTGAGTTGGAAGGAAACTTAAAAGACCATCTAGTAATACCCCTCTACTGTGATCAAGGACATCTTTAACTGGATCAGGTTGCTCAGTCCTGACCTTGAATGTTTCTGGGTGTAGACATCCAGCACCTCTCAGGACCTTTTCCAGTGTTTCTCTATCCTCACTGTAAAAAAAAGTCTTCTTTATATGTAGTCTAAATCTACCCTCTTTAAAATCATTACTCCTTGTCCTATCAGATCAGGTTCTGCTAAAAAAATCTGTTCCTCTCTTTTTTATAAACCTCTTTTAAGTACTGAAAGGCTGAAATGAGATCTCCACAGAGCCTTGTCTTTCCAGGCTGAACAACTACAACTCTCTCAGCTTTTTCTTATATGAGAAACCTTCCAGATTTCATGCATTTTTGTAACCCTAATTTGTACTTGGTTGAACAGGTCCATGTCTTCCCTGTGCTGAGACACAGAGCTGGATGCAGCGCTCCAGGTGTGGTCTCACCAGAGCAGAGCAGAGGGGCAGAATCCCTTCCTTTGCCCTGCTGGCTATGGTGCTTTTAATGTAGTCCAGGACACATTTGGCTTTCAGGGCCACACATGGGAGCTCAAGTCCAGCCTCTCATCCACCAGTACTCCCAAGTCCTTCTTGGCAGGGCTGCTCTCAGTCTGTTCATCCCCCAGCCTGGATTGATACGAGGGGTTGTTCAGACCCAGGTACAGGACCTTACACTTGGCATTTTTGACCCTCAAGAGTTTTCCATGGACCCACTTCTCCTTTTCGAGCTTGTCCTGGTACCTCTGGATGGCATCCTATTCGTCAGGTGTGTCAATGTCACCACACATTTTGGTGTCATCAGCAAACTTGCTGAGGGTGCACTTTATCCCAGTCTCCATGTCATAGATGAAGATACCATAAGCAGTAGTGGTATCAGTGATACCAGTGCAGGATTAGTACAGGAGCACTGATGAAAATCTGGAGAAGCTATGGGGAGTTTCATAAGAGATGTTTAAAGGATTACTGGAAAACTTGCAATGAAGCTACACATTCAGCTATATTTAAGCCAGAAGAGTTACCATAGCGACATTAGAGCCATGCTAAATGTAGTGCATTCTGTAATATGCTAAAATCAGCTGTGTGTTTAAATGGGAAGATGTTCCATACTTAAAACTAATGGTCTAGGGGTGTTATCATCTAAAAATGTGACTTTTTTTTAATTGCTCCCTTTTATTGTGTCTGGAATCATGTCAACAGCTTTAGACATTAATTCTGTATTAGGAGTCACATATTCCATTAGCACGGTCTGGTAATTAGGATTATTTTTTCTGTTAAAGGAATACTTGCTGTAGAATAAGTGAAAAAAGACACATATATATGAGCACTGTAAAAGCTAGAAAGAGAGCAAGAATTAAGAAAGTAATTTCAGACTGATTATTCTTTAGTGTTTTTGGTATATGATGCAATATGTCTGGATTACCCTCTCCAAACATATCAGCAAGGTTAGAAGCAGTTCCAGCATGATTGCAGTAACAACAGGATGGACGTAGTTTTTTAAGTACAGCAATGGAAATACAAGATCAAGTGGAATCTAAATGCTGAAGGACAGTAATTTGATGTATCTCTAAAATATGCATAGTAACATATATATGTTATAGTAAATATAGATTATACATCTTAATAATAGATGTACATCATAATAATAGATTATACATCTTACTCCTATATAATACTAATACTTTTATGTTAGTATTATGCCACATGTTTCTAAACCTTCTATAAGATGTTCAGTTAATTTCCATTTTATATAGCTGATCATTTGTTTCTTTTCCAGTGCATTAATAAGGAAGAAGAGATTTGTTTACCTTTTCTTATTTTTAAAATCACTCATATGGCCCATCCTAATGGAATTAGTTTATAAAAGAGTTAAGAGATATTTCTTTTATGCGCATGATACAGTTAGAACATCTAAAGCTATTCAAGGTTCATTTGTTTAGGGATTTTTTTGTTTGCTTTGAGTGTTTTTGTTACTTTTTTTTTTTTTAATTAGAGAGCAGTTATTTAGCTCTGGATCTTGAATGAATATAGGTGACCACATTTTTAATTCTGCTTTGAATCAATAGAAGTGTCAACAAGCTTTAAAAGAGGAGCATCCGTGCAAAATGAATGTGAAGGACATAGAAAAGCCTTTTTAATCTGTAAAAGAAGTAGAAATATTATCAGTTAGATTATAGGTGAAAGAAATCTTTTTGAATTTGAATAATTTTCTTAGTTTGCTATTACATAAGGAGTTTTAGGTGCAAAATAAGTTTGAGTTGGTAAGCTATTGCTTGCTATGCCACAAAGAGTACCAATACTTTTGAGAGCATAACAGAAAGACTGCCTCTGCTATGTGTGGAGCCTATCTCCAAGTCCACCAAATTGTTGATCTTTTTAGTCTGAAGGGCTCCTGTGTTGCTAATTATTAGAATATAAAAAAAAAAATAATCTGAACATTGAATATAACTTTTAAAATACTTCTAAACATGTCCCTTTATACATCTGCATAAGTTATATGGTACTTAAATCAAAGTTGGATCTAAAGATAGTATTAAGAAGTATCTAAAATATCTTGGAAATACAGACTTTAGCTGAGCACAGTTTTGAAAAAGAAATCTACTACTTAGGGAAAGCCTCCTATTGAAAATATCTTAATCGTTACCAAGACTCCTCCTTGAGATGGAAGTTCGGGGGTTTTTATTACTATGTATAGGTTAGGTAAAGCTGGGCAATTCACATGGGCACAGGTAGGTCCAGCTCAGGCTTCTTCATGTAAATGTGGCTATGCCATAATTTTTACAAAATCATCAAATTATCCTAGACTGTTATACTGTGCATGAAAGGTGATTATGACAGTAAGAATAATTCTGCAATTATTGTTTTTTTAATGAGGAATCCTAATTTTGAACAAATTTGTTCAAAAAACTTTTTTTCTCTTTGACATTACAAAATTGATTTTTTTTTACTGTGCTTCAATTTAAACCTAAAATTAATATCCTTCACATTTTTGTCAGTATTTGCCAATGCAGGAGAATGAACTACACTTCATACATTTTAGTCTAAATTAATTTCCTAATACTATTTAAAATTACCTTTAAGGTTATTCTGACTTCCTTATAAATCATTTCAGTATCATAGTGAAAGGCCATAAAAATTTATGTGGATATGAGAGTGATTTGGAAGCAGCACTAATGAATTGCTGTAATCTTGGTATACAATTTGACATAAGTACCTGGTGTAACCTGAAACTCACTTCTTGTTTCTGTGTTAATGAATAACTCCTATAACAGTTGGATACTATTTTGTGTTTCTTAGCTAAATGCGCCAGTCCAAACACTCAGATACATTTCAAAATAGTAGGATTTCAATTTGCATGCTTTCTGTCCTCTTTATAGATCTGTTGTTATCTTAATTACCACCCTCCTTGTGAGAAGCCTATAGCAAAGTGATGCATGAGGTAATGGAGTGGTCTAGATCACCTTTTTGATAGACACGTATGGCAGTAGAGCCAGACATCTGAGCTGAGTGTTTTGCTCAGAATTACATAATTAGACAGCTGAAGAGCACCATCTATTGGTTTGCTGTTAAAAGATGTATCGCTTGTGGATCACCTTCAACAAAATAGTTCTACACCAGAAAAAGGCTTGGGACATACCTGTGCCAATATAAGGCACTATTTTTTGTTTCTTTCTCTGTCAGGTGAGTAAAGGTATTCCATGGCCATGCAACAAAGGGAAGGCAGATAGAGTCCAGCTTTTTCATTTGAGGAAACTATTCAATTTTTATTAATTTATGTGTCATTGCTTACTTTTTTAGCCTCTTTAGAGACATCATGACCATCATTCTTTTTTTTTGTGTCACCAGGGAAATTCTGCAAAGTTATATTCTTGTCTTGGAGTTACAGGTAAAGGGTTCTCTTGCTGCCTGCTAGTTTTTGGGAGCTCTTACCTTTCTCTGGCTTTTAACTGGATTTCCCCTATTAGATGTTTTGGTTAGGAAACCAATAGTTTAAGCTTATATGTTGGATAACTTGTCTGACTTGCCATAAACCTTTTTTTTTTTTTTCAGAAAAACAAGTGACACATAGTTACCCTCAAATTCTTTCTATTGACTTTCATGTTGCAAAGTTTCCACTTACCATGTAAAATTACATAATCTATGATGCGAAAATTAGCAATAAAGTTATCTAGCACTTGAACCCAACCTATTAAATATATATAGCAATACAAAAATGTTGAAAACTGATTTACCGTACAGCACTATTCAGTTCCAAAATCCCCAAGATACATTGGAGGGACAAAGAAATTTTAAGGTAAATGGCTAATGTAGATTGTGTGCCTGTATGAAGAGCTTTTTAAGAAAAAAATTATCAAAATATATAGTGACCCAGATAGAACATTGCAGACTTTTTAATTCATAATTTGTTTATTTACCTGATCAGAATGAAATTTCTGTTAATTAAATATATTTTACTAAGAGATTTCTTCCATACATATTCTTTCTAATTCTTACTACAGCAGGTATCATCAGAAGGGATTTGCATATTGAAAACTGAATAAATGACAGAAAAATCCCCAAAATAAGTAATATGGCAAACACCTTTTCCCTTTGAAAGGCTCAGTGGAATGCATCTCTTCCCCATCTTCTAAGTCCTGTCAGTTGCTGCCTTTGGTACTGATGCTTGTCTCTCCGGGTTTCTCCTAGCTGTTTTTTTGTTGGCAATACCTATGCTCCCATTGCTCCCTTCACTCCCTCACTTCACAAATGTGTCCTATTTCTGCATTCTCACTCAGCATTTCCTGCTGTGTTAAACGGTTTAAGCTTAAAATCTATTAAAAGCTATCCCCAAAAAAGAATGGTCAAATCATAATTGATCCTGGTTTCTGGCAGATAAAGGGTTGAAAAACATATATCCCCAAGCATTTTTTTTTTAAGTCAACCATGTGCTTTAGTCATAATCAAAATGTTTGCAAACACAGTGCTGAACTTGAGTTCCTGTGGAGTTGTGTGATCTTGGAGAGAACGTCTCACTGGTCTCAGAGCTGTTAAGCACAGTCTCAGACAGGAGTATCCCCACTCACGTATTAGGGAATTTATACAGAAAATTGGCAGAGTGTTTTGCAGAAGACATCAGCTATGTATACTAAACATGTCATACGGGCAATTGGTGTACTCTAGTTCTGAAAGAATTGCTCTCCAGAGTCTTTTAAAATTCCCTGAGTGGGAAATAGCACTTTTAATTCAGTGTCTATAGCCAGTACTTGTTTTTTTAAAAGCAGTTGCTAAACCCAAACATATGCAGGTAAACAGCTTCTTCGCTCCTACTGTTTTCCTATAATAAGGATTAATAAGCTGATATCATCAGTGACATATCTTGTACTTGGCTATATTTATCAAAATCATCATGTTCTAAAATGGATTTTCTTCAGGCAGTCAAATGCCTACTTGAAAAAATGAATTATCCACAGTTGTAAGTAAATTGTTAGCAGGCTTGGGGAAATACAGTGAACACTGCTCAGTATCTTTGGAGTCTATGGAAATTAAAAAAAAAATAGCATAGATGAGACAGGTACTGAACAGTTCACCCTCCCTAAAATTTATGTAGGAGAGAAGATGAAACCTGACTACGGCTAAGAAAGCAAAGTTGCAGAGAAATTGGTATATTAAGACAGGGTTGCATTTATTTTTACCATCCTGGGCATTGTCTTCCTGTTGCTTTCATCTTCCTAGTGGCATTTTTTTACAATGTTTTGATACAGAGGAACGTCTGGTTGTTGTGGTGTTTTTTGTTATTTATGTTATTTACTATAACTTTTGTTATTTATGTTATTTACTATATTAAATAATATAGTATATAAGTAAGTATAGATAAGTATATAAAGAGATGAGGTCTGCTATTTGCAGTGGTGAACCTGCAGATTCTAATTGTTGAAATGGTCATAATGAAGAGAAGAAAAAAGAGTGCAAGTAGTGGTTTTAAAAATAAGCTGAAATGTAGCATCCAAATTTGTATGTAATCTCTGAGTTGCTGGCATTGCACTGGAAGAAATGAAGTGTTGGAAGGAATAAGGACCACAGTTTTCCTTTCTATTATATATTGTGTGTATATATATATATGTATATTATCTTGAGGTTAATCTGATTTTTAAAAAAATAAGATTGTATAGAATCCTGCTGCAAAGACAAATCTCAATAAGTATGTTTAGTTTATGATAATACCTCATAGAAATCTTGCAAAAGTTCTTAGGCTTGTATTTGAAGAAAGCGTATCTGAAATGCATCACTTATTTCTTGTCATTTTTTCATGCTAAATAATATATAGAAAATACATTTTAGTATCTGTATGCGTAAAAGTATATTGAAGGTTTTGCAAGGATATTGACCTTAAAATAGATAGGAGGGTAAATATAGTTCATGCTAATACTAGTGACTGAACCCATAATCTCTTGCCTGTGTTAGCTGTAAGGACACAGAGACCACTTAGCTGTTAACACCAGCATGTGAGTCGTGTATGAAGTGAGAAGTACAGAGGCACTAAATTGACACTTAATTCACAGAACACTATTGCTTTCTTTGCACCTATTAATTTACAGCCTACTGTGCTGAAGAGGCATAAAGGCTTCATTCATAGCACATCACAAACTGACAGGAACATAAGAGTGAGAGAACTCACTTAAGGAAGCACTGTTACCCACAGTATAATTTTCTACTACATTTAAAAGAACGTAAAAAAAGAATTATATCTTTTAAATTAAGTATGTGAGCCTAGTTTAAATACATTAAAAGAGAGCTCAGATTGCTTAAAATACCACTACTTTACTATCTTTCTAAATAGATTTTATAACCCTGGGGATTCAGCATGCTCCTAAAATATCCTTCTACTTGGTTTGTTACATTATTCTAGAATATGTATACCATTAGCTTCATTTACTGACAAAATTCTTGACACTGGATTCAGGAAAATATGTTTCAATGATGAAACAGTTCATACCATTCTAGTCAGATGAGAAACTTGGAGATATTTAAGAATTGCTAAATTTCTTGGTTTTGCACAGTATCTATTTATCTAATGCAGTCAACCTGAAGAGTAAAACAGAGCATACAGATATTTTGACTTCTGGAATGTTACATTAAATTCTTGTCCTCCCTCCCCTTTTGCCATAAAGCCCTGCTGGGGATTCTAGGTTTGCATGCAATAATCACAGTAGTTCTGAAAAAAACACACCTACTCACTGATTAAAAACAAAAACCAAAAAAAAAAAAAAAAAAAAACCAACAAACAAAAAAACAAACAAACAAACAAAAAAACCAAAAAAAACCAAAAAACCCCACAACCCAAACACACAAGCAAACAAAAACCCAAACCAACTGGAATTTAAACTGGAGCTTTCCAATCTATATTTCTTTTCAGTTCTGTGTTACTACATGAGAAAGAAAAAGTTCAATGGAGAAAATCTTGCTGTTAATATGTGTCTGCATATAAATATGTAGTCTCAAACTTGTAGAAGTAATGCAGTTCAGTTCATCTAGTCAAATCATAATTAACAAAGATCAATATTGGTACAGCTAGATCAGTCTGGAAAACAAAAAGATAGTTATTCCCTGGACCTTAGACCAAATTCTATTTTGACACTGGTCCCTAGTTTAGCAATAATGTCAGAAAGGAAATCAATTATGGTGTAAATTTACCCTGATATGAGTAGTAGCATCTTTTCCCATTAGGATCAGAGAGGATGAAGAGTGGTAATTTACCAAACTGCTCTTTTAAAGCACTGTAGTTTTCTACCTTATATTTCAAATATATTACAATTTTAATATTAACTATTGCCATTTTATAAAAGATATAGAGGGTTTTAATACATTCTGGTTTTTTTGACATATGCTTTCAAACACTCAGGTATATGAAAAATTATTCAGTAGGTATTAGCATAGTTGAATGTGTTCTTACTTTCCAGCATATAAAATTATCTCAGCAATTATTCATTGCATTTTAAGAGAAGAGTAGATTTTTATGATGTAAAAATCAAGTATGAATATAGCTCTGTTTTATTTTTTTCCTGGGTGTACTGAAAGTTTCTAAAACATGGCACATGACAGCAAAAACATTTGTTAGTAGTTTGTGTTGTTTTCTTTCCAGCAATATATACCAAAGTAGACATCTCCAGAAAACTCTTCCTGAATTTCCACTGCAAGTTTGTTAGGCTAACTACCCATTATTTTGTTGCATGTTTTCTCTGCTGAGACCAGTGCTGGGACCTCCAGCAGCTCATAGTAATCCTGCCAATGAACTGTGCTTAAGAGTTAATAAATACCTTGGCCCCTGGTACTTCTGTTTAGTTAGCACACAGAATACATCGATTATTTCTTTGACTCTAAAAGAATGTTAAATTGAATTTAAATAACATGTTTATTGATGGCTGCTCTTTTTTAAATGCCTGCACAGTAGGCTAGTGATTGGACTTAATGGATTTTCTGCAGAGGTCTGCACTTAGAAAATACTGTGCTGTTATATATCTCTTATTTTTTAAAGAAGTAGCTACAGCACAGAATGTTTAGATATGATGTGTAGTGGTGACTGAGATATTGTTTCTGTTTATCCAGACTCCCAGACAGGCAGGGGAAAAGACAATCAGTGAGGAAGGCAATTTGATGTGAATAAAAAGAAAACACAAGGATTTTGCTAGTTTAGCCAAGCTTGTGACAGTGCCACAATGAAGAATGAGAATTTCAGATCTAAACCATCTAAACAAAAATGGAGGTACTAATGGTTCCTTTTGAAACAGTGGGTGCTGATGAGCATATTAACTGAAAAACTATTCCACGTCCTGATTAGATTGGCAAATTATTTCATCCCACTTTTAATGATGCAAAGAGAAGAGACAGAAAAAAAATGCAAGTTTTCCTCACCAGAACTCATATTAGAAAAATTCTTTTTTTTTGAATGATGTGACCCTAATACTAAAATATTTTTATTAGAAACAATACAGTAAAATATTTTGTGAAGACTGAGTAATACAGTGGATTATTTAATTTTAAATTTATGCAAAATCTCATTTAGAGATACATGATTGTCTGCATTTGGAGGAGACTGATCATATGGTTTTGTTTTGTATTCAGAGATTTTGTAAATATGATATTGAAAGAAAGGCTCTATCTCTGGTATTGTTCTATATCAAGGGAAAAGACACATTTGTTCTAGAACATACCCATTTTTGCACCTTTACCTTCAAATTAGGAACAGGATCAAATCCCTGAAAAAGTAGCATGTAAATTAATTCAAATAACTTCAAGTAACTAAACTGCGTATTTAGTTGCATCATCACAATAATCAACAGTTGTCTTTTTTAGCTGACTGAAGTGAGAGTAGTGTAGTTTAAAATGCATTCAAGAACAGAAGATATATTCTAGCAGAGCATATATGCAGATTTATTGGACTGTCATTTGTCATCTTTCCGTGTTCATAAAAGTACCAGTGATATTAAAAAGTTAAGCACTCAAGACTAAAGAATGCCATCTTTAGTTTGACCCACTTGTACATAAAAGTTGACATAGCTTTTTAATTATGCTATCAAGTGCTCTTACTTCTAACTGTGAGACTGAATTACTGCTGTGCATTTAAAGAAACTCAGGTCAGTAGGACAGCCACTACATATGTTGAAATGAGTTGTGTGCATTATATGGGAAAATAAAGGAATATCTCATTATTAAAACAAATAGAGTTTCTCTTTAAAATCTGGGATCTTATGCATACTTTATTCATAGAGTTGCTACGCCATGGTAACTATTATCTTTAGACAAGATTTGTGCAAGGTTTTGCCAACACCTTTTGTGGTCCTCATTTCTCATATAATTGGTTTCAACTCTTTCAGCTCATTTCTCAGCTGCATCTACTTTGGTGGAGCTATGATGATTATTTAAAGAAGGTCTTATAAAATTATACCAGAAACAAAAAGGAAGGAAAATAACTTTATTTGTAGCTCATGTGCAACCCATTTATGAAGAGACTGGCTCCCAAATAAGGGCTTTTTGAATTCTAATATTCATATGGAGTGAATTTCATTTCAAGTCAATTATAAGTTTATATAATGATTTAGCTTAATGATAGACTTAAAAATTGAAAGCTGATGACAAGAATCAACTGATATAAAAAATGCTTGTCCTCACAACCTCAGCAGTGATAGCAAATGAAGAAGGTGCTTGAGCCCTTCATGTGAGCCCCCTTACCTGCTTCTCAGTACAATATTGCAATGAACAAGCCTTTTTTGAAGTGTGTTAAAGAGGTGTGCACAAAACAATATCAGACCAAATTAAAGCACTGGAGACAGACTGTTCACAGGTTTAAAAGGATGTTTGAAAAGGAGATATGTAATCAGAAAAGAATTTGAAGATGATTCAAAAGTGGATGTTTGTCTCATCCAAAATCAGTTTCACAGGTAAAGGTTTAGAGAATTTAAATGCACCCATGCAGAGAAAACACCATATCATACCTAGCTAAACACACCATGGAATCTATGGCTAAGACAAAGAACCAGAATCTATTTCCACAGTTGAAAGAAGCAATGGCTTTGTTGTTTTAGCAAATTTCAAAGTTGGCTTTTGAATTTTCTATCTCCTCATTTCTTAAATTGAGATTGGATGTGTGTCTTAAATTAGTAGTGTCATGAGGTGTTAATTATTACATACAGTCCAGGGATAAGGTAGGATTTCTAAATTTAATGTACAGGACCTAGATCTAAGGACTGACTATACAAGAAGACATTCTAGTCGTTCTTCTCTCTTCATTGTTATGAAAAAATCCTTTGAAGTAGCAAATCTTATATTTAGTATTGAATATGGGTGGGATTCCAGAATTTGGCATTATTTACAAGGAGAGTTTCTAAAGATGAGGGTTTTAACTCTTCTGCAGAGGGCAACTATCAAGAGAAATCTTGGTTTCTTAGAAACTGGTATACAGGTTTTCATAATAAATATATAGAATTAGCATGCTGCCCCCTGGGTAGAAATATGGTAATAAAAAAAAGGGTAGTGTGTTTGCTTCAGCTGCTGTGTTTGAAATCAATCCACTGCAGTCCCACTGGGCTGGATAAACCTCTTAAAAATGTTAATTTTTCTGTGTACAGTAAGTAGCAGTAAATCCCTCCAAATCTACATAGACTTGAGAGCTGAATTAATGAGTTTTATTTATATTTGGGATTTATCCACATTCTAAATGGTACTATACTGGGAGAATCTCAAGTCATTGTCACATTTTAGACATTGATGATTGGTTTAGAACAAAAGAGAATCTATGCTTAAAAAAAAATGCTTCTCAGGAGTCTGAAAAGAAAGATTACATGTTTGGTATGAAAATATTAAAACGAGTTATTGAGATCCTGTTTGCTCCAAATGTGAATATTCTTTCAGAAACTTTTACTTCTCAGGAGTGATAAAAGTTTCCTATGTGTTCAAAGTATATAAAACAAGAGTGTTTTTTCATTATCATAATCTGATAAATTCAAACAACAGCTATGAAATTAATAAATTGAGGAACAAGATATGCCCATTCTAATAATAAATGATTACCTGTGTAAATGAAACCATGAAAGTTCTCCACCTGAACAAGAGCATATTATTTTCAGAAAAATGCTACATAACCCCTGATACAGTGTTTTCCAGTCCTTCAGAGTATTTTGCCATATGTTAATTATCATTCTTTTCAAAAGAAAGCATCTTATTTCCAAGCTTCCATTCATAGCAAGCTTCAGGTTCCAGCCACAAAGTTCTCTCTTTGTCTACAAGACTCAAAACCTCTTACCAGACTCCAGTTCCCAGTAAGTCCGTGCAAACTGTAATCTCACAACTTCGTCTTTGATAATATAAAGGAACTAATTTTTTTTTCATTTTTTTAGAAAACAACTAATTTTTAATTATTCATTGGTTTCTTTTCAAAACCTCTGCAAATATTTTTGGCTGCAAACTGACGTTGTGAAATGAAAAAGACCATTACAATAGCAGACTTTTGTTATTTCCCTGCCACCCTCAGTGTTAATCAGGTTATCTCTTGGTCCCCATGTCAGTGTTTGGCTTTATTTAAGTTTTTTGTGGTGTAATGAGGGATAGCTCAAGAATATTGCTTGAATTGTAAAATTGACCAAGTGGATGTACAATAGAAAAGAAGCAAATATATGATATGAGTTTGTGTTTTCTGTGAGTTTTATCAAGTTACAACTGGCTAATCTTACCTTCTGCCAACCCAGAAAGCCTCGACCATTCTTGTAATCAGACTTTGTCAGGAACTCTAGCAAAAACAGTAGAAGAGCTCTCCCAATTAATCATATGAGAACTTGTCCCCTTCAAGATGGGGAGCAGACAGCTCCAGGCAAGTGAAGTGAAGGAACTCCTTTCCTGCCTTGGGATGCATTTTTGTAGACTACACTTTTTGATAGGTTCTGTCATGAGAATCAAGAACAAATGTTTCATTTTCAATTTCTGAGATGGATTTTTACATTTTTGTTCGTGGACTCTTATTCCATTCACCTTAGCATTAACCAGCATAAGGCAAATCCAGCTGCCCATTAGGATTTTTAAAGGTAGGACAAAGAAATGAAATATATTGAGAGCAGATCCTTTCCTGAGCAGAATATGCTCAGAAAACCAAAGATCCTTGCCAAGAACATGAATTTCTATCAAATAGAGAGGTAGAAACATCCACAACAGCATAGAGTTGCCTGTTCACAGTGTTGAACAAAGACAGCCTATCCTCAATGAGCTTTTCATGAGACACTAAAGATCTAGTGGGAATTTGTCTAATTTTGTGGCTGAGAGGCTGTCAGAGGGTTAGAGGGCAGTTTTGGCGAATGCAGACAAAGAACAGCACCATGCCACTCACTGCATGAGGTCTCAAATTTGTTTGCAAAGCAAACATATCAGGTTGGGTACATAATGAGAGGAGCTGTCAACTTCCTCTAGGGCAGAGAGGTCCTGCAGAGAGACCTGGCTTGGCTTCCCTCTGTTCCACCTCGCGCTTGGTATACTACACCTTGTATTTAATGACTGTGTATATTCCCCCTGAGTGTCTTTTGGTTTAACATTTTGCAGTTTTCTGCATTAAATCACTGGCATGAGCTGCCCATGTCCTCAGTCCCTGACTGACTTCTGAACAACCAAACCTAACTGACCTTTCTACATGTGGCTGGAATAGAGACAGCAGCGTTAACTTCTGTCACTCAGCTGTGGAAGTGCAGAATAACACAGTCATTCCTTGCTTATGACAAGTGCTCAACAGTCTTGTGCATAGCAGGGAGTCGTGTCCTCATGAAGGGCAGGTGCTCACAGAGGTAGTCATGTTCAAAGCATTTCTGTTTCATGCTGACATTCAGATCAATACTGACTGGTGTGGCTCTTCTGCAAAGAGCATGTCCTTGACACTGAATAGACTGCAAGGTGCCAGGAAACTGCACTTGTGTTCTTATGGGACTCAATTTCAGAATGCCTAATCTGACAAAAAATATACAATATGACATTTTATACTCACAGCTGGGAAATTAGTTTAAAAATTTTAATCACTGATTTTGGTGATTAACATGGTGAAAGCTGAGTTGGTTTGTATTTCATAGATATGGTCAATGTGGATTTACCTAGCCTATGTTGCAGAGAAGAATACACTTTGAAAATATACATGACTAACATTCTTTTTTAGCAATACAGTAACAATTTCTGTATTTTCTTTTATTTAAAAATTTTGAAACTTCAATTTGACATAGCTTTATGTAAAGAATGAAGCCAATTGTTTTACCAGTTGGAGGGCAATGGTTTTGTGAAGTTTGTAAGAGGTACAAAGCCTGATTTTTGGGATGTGCTGTACAAGATCCAAAACCTTCAAAAAGTGTGGAGAAAGTAAATCTTGAAAAATAGGGCATGAAATGTTAATGAACAAATAATCATTTTTATTCTCAGCATG
This sequence comes from Vidua macroura, assembly GCF_024509145.1. NCBI lineage: Eukaryota > Metazoa > Chordata > Aves > Passeriformes > Viduidae > Vidua > Vidua macroura. The sequence goes on from NC_071573.1 coordinate 93,075,089, forward strand.
TTAGTGGAAATAGAGTACATCTGTCCCACCCAGCAGCTGCATCATTTTGAAGCTCTTGAGAGGGCTTGTGGAGGTGAGGAGAATATAAATCACAAATTGAACAGTAAAAAAAAGTAAGCAAACAAACAGAAATACAGTCAGTAAGTATCTAAAATAATCTAAATGCAAAAATGTTTAATGTAATACTATGATAATATATTATTACAGAAATTTTATGTTGTTTTCAGGGTCAAAACAAAAATGCTAGCATTTTATCTTAGAGGTATTTCCAGAAAACTAGGGAGAAATTAAACTTTTCTCAAAGAAGTTGAAGATAATTTTTGTAAATCAAATGTACCATCTCTATTTATTTAATTTTAATACTCCTATGTGTTATTATCTTAATTAACTAGTCACCTTTAAAAGAATTGCCACCATGAAGCTATGATGCTGGAAAACATCCCATTTAAACTTTAATTTAGAATCAAATGTTCTCATTCACTGATACAAATTAGTATTTATTATTTTAAAAGTATTTCCTTAGTAGTACTCTTTCAAATGACTTTTTACAAACAACAGAGGTCCCCATTCAGTATCTAACCATTGCATCTATTAGCCTTAGCTCCACTACTACAAAATAGCGCTTGCTGTACTTGTTTTATTTTAACTGTTGATGACTTTGAAGATCTCACCAACTCACTTGTTTGGTTGGGTTTTTTAAATTAAATTTAGTTAGAATATGCTTCTGTGAGTACATTATTTTTATCAGCTAAAATTCAGAAATTTTATATTCAAATCTTACATGTTTTATAAAAGAATTATAGAAAATGTATTCTATCATTTATAAAATTTCAATTGCAGTCTTATTTAATTTCAATTGTTTTTATAAAGTTGATTTCTTATTTACTTTATAACTTGAAAAAAGTAACAAATGAACCCTGTTTTTAGACTAGTAAGCTTCAACTGTGAGTCAAAGGACTTAAATATGAAAGAGTTCAGTTCCTATAAATCTCAGAGAGATCAGCATTATTGTATTGTCACTGTTTTCAGTTTTTGCAGATTGATACAATTTACAGGAGAGATATCCAACTGGCACAATCATTCCTTATTTTTCTTCTGTGTAACATCTTTGTGGGTAGTAGTATGACAGTAGCATATTATGACAGTAGCATACCTCAGTTGAGTGCTGACCTCCACAGCTCCCTGCCTTTTTTAATTTTAAGTAGGCAAATCTATACCATTTAGTGGATCTGCCTTTTTAGGTTCCTAGCGTGAGTATGATAAAAATGAATCAACCACTGAAACATTAATCTAATAATGCAACTTTATGTCTTCAGTAATTCTGATTTTTTAATGGTTTTTATTGTCTTTTAATAATACAGAAAAAAATGTGAGTAGATCATGAAATTACAACACTAGCATTGCTAATTCCAAATTTTATTGTTCTGTAACTCTGAATCAGTGGTTTGAACCTTGGCTTAAGCAAGCCAAAGAGGAAGTCAGCAGCAGTAGTTAGTGCAGTTCATGTTGATGAGGTGAAGTTCACTGCAAATTGTAGTCCATGTGCTTTCCACTGTCTAAAATATGGAGAAAAAAAATCATTTGATATTTAGATTTTAAGTGCACGTGTGCCATAATTTCATATCTTCCTAATGATATTTTATATTTATATAAAAATGCAAAGCTTTGCACTAGATCATAGAGAAAAATGTAGAGACAGCAAAGATGCCATTGCAAGACTTCTCATATTTGCATATTGCCAGCAAAGGGATGTCAAATACACGGAGATTATTAGCAGCTTTATATGTTTCTTAATTCTTGAAATCACCAGCAGTTTTTGATGATAAAATTTAACTTATAAGAAAGCAGTGGAATTAAACGTTTGCCACATTTTAGTAATAATTCGTTAGGAGAAAAAATATTATAAATATTATATTGGGTTAAGTTATCAACAAAGTACATAATTCCATATTTTGAAATACAAGATATATTCAAACATAGAAAATAACCATTTCTAGAAGAAATTTTAATCTACTTGTATCTTCTTGTCTCTGAATTATTGAAATGAAAGCAGCTTGATATGGAATATTTTCTTGGGCTTTAAAGTAAATACCAGTATGAGGAGATTGCATATAGGTTCTCATATATAAAATATTAGAAAAGATAAAAAAATAATATCTAGTCCAACTTTTTTTTTTTTCTAAATAATAGTCTTTTCTAATTATGTGAATATACAGAGTTTTCAGCAGAACATATCTTTATGCCATTGAAATGACAGAAAGTGTCATAGATGAACAGTAAAGTTGCCTGACTGAAACTTAAGTATATCAAACTCCTCATAGTTTTATATGTCTTTATTGGTACCTTATTTTTTGGACCTGTAGAATGACTTGATTCCATGGTTTTATGAAGCAGTAGTATTTACTCTCCACTACTTTTCACACTGTTACTCTCATTTAAGTGTGATCTGTCAACAGACGAGGTAGCTAAAGGAATTGGAAATGAATGTATTTCTACTCTGTGTTATGTTCAGATGTAATTACTGGCAGATTTTTACTGAACTGCTGGAAAAAAAAAAAAAAAACGCCCAAAATTCATCTAAATTACAGTTTTAATTCCTTTTGAGCAATGATAAATTTTGATAACTGGGGAATAATCTAGCAAAGCAAACACTTCATCTGGCCAAACAGGGGCTTAAAAGTGTCATAAAAACCCAGAGCCATATTTCATCTTCTTTTCAAGGATAATAGATTAGTGATTTCTGAGCTGTATCGATAGTCAGCTGCATACATCTGATTTGATGACTGTACATAAGCAATTTAGTGTGGCCAAGGCTGACAATGGGTAGGACCAGAAAACTCTCAAACATCCTACGGATGATTTACAGAACCACAGCATCACAGAATTAAGTAATTTGGAAAAGACCTTTGAGATCATTAAGTCCAACCTATGACCTAACACCACCTCATCAACTGGACCATGGCACTAAGCACCGTATCCAGTCTTAAACACCTCCAGGGACTATGACTCTACCATCTCCCTGGGCAGCCCATTCCAATGCCAAAGCACTCCTTCCATGAAGAATTTTTTTCCTAATATAGCCTAAACCTTCCCTAGTACAGCTTAAGACTGAGTCCCCTTGTGTCTCTCACTGCCTGGCAGAAGAGACCAACCTCCACCTGGCTACAGCCTCATTTCAGGCAGTTGCAGCTCTCGCAGTTGCATTCTACAACATGAAATGTGATCTAGGTGACTTTTCCAACTTTTCCCCTCTGATGTCTCTAGTATTTGAAAGTGAACGAAAAAGAGTTGAACCCATATAAGCTCTACAATTTATATAGAGGTACACAAAGAGAAATGTTTTCAAAATATGCAATAGAGGGAATATATCTGCATATCTGAAAGACCTGTATCTACTAAACTTAGATAGAAACCATATGTTGCTTGGAACACAAGAAGCAGAAAGAGTATATGGGAGGGAATGAAGCACATGACTATGGAATTCTGTATAGGAATATACTGTGATATTTTTCTAGAGTCCTATATCAGTGACAATATAATTGAACCAAGCTGAGAATAAAAGAATTTCCTTACCACGTTGCATGGGATAGGGCTCTTGGCTGCTACCACTATCTGGCTATGTTGCTTTGATTTTTAGTTCTGTTTGGGTTTTATAGTTACGATTCAATCACTCTATCTAGATGTTCATCTAATGTTCCTGATGCTATTCTCATTTATTAAATACTAATATTATTGACTTTTGGTGAACTTTCTCATTAGGAGGTAATATCTTTAATTAAGCTAACTGCTAGTATTAGATAAAATATACAAATTGTGGGTAATAATTCAGATTGAACGCTAAACATCATAGATTCACCTTCCAAGTAACCTGCTTGGCTATAGGAAGCAGTGAGTTAATTCCTTGTTTTGCTTGTCTGTGGGGCTTTTGCTTTCCCCATTAGTGTCTTTGTCTCAACCCAGGAGTTCTGTATGTTTTACCCTTCCCATTCTCTCCCTGGCTGCACTGGTGGGAGTGAGTGAGTGGCTGCGTGGGGCTTGGCTGGTGGCTGGGGTGCAACCACGACACTCCTGAATCTGTGATGCCCGGTTTTCAATCTGGATTATTAATTTTAGGTTCCAGACTTGGCTTTAGAAAGTGTCTTGTAGTTCTTCCATAAGAGACTTGACTATAGAGTAATTTTGTTGATTAAAAAGGAAAATGAAAATATTCTGCCATTGCTGACTATTTGCTCATCAGTTATCTGCATGATGATTCCTTCCAACCCAGTATTCTATGATGCTGTATTCCATATGGCAGAACAGCATATGAGTACAGCTATTCCAGTTCCTATGAACTACTTTAGTCTCAAGGATAGTGGAGGAACAGGAGATAGGATATCTAGGAAATAAAATATATTAAAAAAAAAAGTGTCCATTATTTATAAGATTATTACTAAAATGCCTATAACTGCACATTCTTTAAGGCTAGCAAACCCTATTTAAATGCTTACTTTATTACTAGCCATTTAAAACCAAATGAAAATTAAACCCCCCCCACTACAGATCCCAGTGCATTGTGATAGGTGATATCTTGGAGACATTCCCAGGAAGGAATTCTTGCATACTTCTGGCAAGGGAATGCAATACAAAAAGTTGTCACATAAAGTAAGAGGAATGGAAGGGAGTGATTTTTGCCTGGAAGTTTCATGGTGTCTGCTGTAGGACTAGGGCATTTCCATTAATAATGGAAGGTACATTCAAGGCACTTTGGGACTTGTCCTTGGGGCAGAGAAAGTCACAGAACAAATCAGTCTTGTCCACTGACTTCCTCTTGACTGTTAAATGAGGATTGTCCAAAATGGAAGTTAGATGGGTGTTTAGGATTCTTGCATACAATTTTCAAATAATGCTTAAGAAAAAAAAAAAAAAAAATCAAAACCAGAACTTTGAAAAGTTGATAAAAAAATAAAGTCTTTAGTGATGGCATATTTTGGGTTTCAGTGCACTGACTTGTATATCTTTGTTATTGTGCATATATTCCAATAATTATAGCAATTGTATATTAGGGAAAAAAATAACCAAAAATAAGCAAGTAGAAGTTAGTCAAATGTTAGGTTGTGCTTCTTACTAAGAATATATAGAATGGTTTCTTGTAAGTCTCACAAAATTGTTTGAAGAAAGAAATTCTGTTAGGCTTTTCTTGAGCTTTCCTGTACAAATTACTTTGTAAGATTCTCTCTCTTCTACTCAGAAAAAATATTCAACCAAGTGCCTCATACTGTGTTACTGATGAAAATAATTTATGCAAATCATTAATTTTTTGGTTCATTTTGTCTGCATTTCAAGTTCTTCAATGTGAGTGGATGTTTCTTAAATCCACTGGTTTCTTCTCCAAATAAGGGGAAAAAATCAAAATCAAATAGAAATTCAGGTATGAAATAAAAATGCAGAGCAGCTCCTCAAAGTAAACTTTCTACTTTTATTTTGTGATGAAATAAAACATAGGTTTCTGCATTTTTTTTTTGATTTTTTGAAATAATGATATGAAGTGAAGTCTTCTTGGTATGATTTTGTCTTTTAACTAACCATAGCAATAAATGCAGACACCAGAGTATTTGTCTTTGAAGCCTCACTATTAAAACCTCAAAGATATTTCTAGTACAAAGAGCTGTACCTATGCACCCACCTGACTGTCTAACTATATTGTTTTAATGTGTAGTATTCATAAATAAAATTATGAATAATTTATCTCCATCTGTGCAGACAGATTTTACCACTGTAATCCTCTGTAACTGTCAACTCTGTAAGATAATGCTCATGCTGTAGAAGCTACTCCAGTGAAATTTAATACAACTTTCTCGGTCTTTAAAGATAGCATGCATAGTGAGACATTATTTTAAACAAGTACTCAGTAATGATTAATTGCATTATCTGTCCAGAAAGATATTTGAAGACAGTATTACAAAATGCGGCTCCACTAAATGCACTTACACTTACATGTATCTTTAGCTGATGAAAGAGCTTGCAAGTCAATGACTTTTATTCTCTCACAAATTACAAATTTTGCATCCACCTGCCTCTTCTGGTACTACTAATTAAATTTTTGATAGGTTGAGATAGTTTTACGTATTTTATTAATATTTAAGTTGAAATAGGTACCATGGGAGAAACAATTTTTTTAACCTTAATTGCTGCAAACAAGTACATTTGTATGTTTTTATTAAATTGGGCAGTTTTAAAACACAAGAAAAGTCAGCAAGCCAAAAAACTTTCTCATTTTCTTTCAGAAAAATAAAAAGCTTATTAAATGATTCCATATTCAGTGCAAGTGAACTGTGAATGATAATACAAATAGCTTAATTTCTTCAAAGAACTTTTATATACCTAAATAATATTCTGTGTCATCCTGTTTGATTTACATGGAGTTCTTATATACTCTGGGTTATACCTAAATGTCATCATGAACAGTCCTGTGAGGTAAAAATGTGGAGCTGCACAGTAACTGATTCTGTTTTCCCTGTCTCTGATCCATCCAAAGCAGATTCTTTGGATGTTCAGAGGAGACACAACGCCCTTTATCTTTTTAAAAAAATTTTTGTAGATTCTTGCAGCAAGCAGGAGGCAATCTACTAATCCACTCTATTCAGAAACTACACAAGTAAAGTCAAAGAATGTGGTTTTGCTAAGTGCAAAGGTGCACTTACAATGCTCACATGCCTCTTTGGGAAATGCCTTATGGGCATTACTTCTAAACATGCACTGTTGCTTTAACAAAAGAGACATGTCATCATGAGAAGTTAACATTGAATGTTAATCACAGTAGCTTATAGGTTTTAAGTATAATTATTTTCTGCAGTCTTTTGTATAATTCATATATATGCCATTGGAAATCCATGTGTCTTAACACTTATACTAAAATAATACTGGTTTTGTTCCTTAACTACAGGATTTTTTTTTTTTCTTTTTTTTTTCCTATGCCTCAAAGTTCAGCAAAAGTGAAAACAGTATAATGCACAAGGCACTGTGAAGGAAATTTTGGAATAGGAACAATTTAACAAAAAAAAATCAGAAGGGAAGAAAAAGAAAAATTGAGTCGTATTGGTTTCACTAATGAAGCAAACTCCAAAATTTCTTCCTCCTTTCTCTCTACTTCTACATCATTAGAATTTTTTTTTTTTTGTCTTTACACTCCTTCCAGGGGAAAGTCATAGGTTGTGAATGAGATTTTCTTTGCTGATGGCTTCACATGGGCTTTGGATCAACCATCAATATGTCTATTTTAGTTACACATCAATTGATTTTTACATCTGCTTTTGACCTTGCAGTATTCTAACAGTAAGCTCCCAGGAAAAAACTGTTACTGGAGAGCTTTTGGATCTGTGTGATAACTGAACAGGGACTTTGAGAATGACACATCAGACAAGGGCATTAATTTTTAATCAATTCTTCTGATGTTCTAAATTTTACCTGGTGTTTCCCCCAGACTGTCTTGTGAGCATCTCCAATGGAGTCTCACCACTGCTATCAGGGATCTGGAACACACGGTAAATGAGGTGATGGTGGAAGAGTTGGCTTTCTTCAAGCTGGAGGAGATGGTCTGAAGAGTTGGGAAACCTTTGCTTTCAGCCTTAATGAGAAGCTAGTGATGGGAAAAGACACAACAGATTATTTGAGAAGAACATCTTGATAATATGAGAAAGGAAATTCTGATTAGCTATACGGAAAAAAATTCTGATGGGCACAGGTTGCCCAAAAAGGCTCAGGAACCCCCATCCTTTGCTGAACAAGGCCTAGGGCATCACCACACAATTGGATCTACTTTGAGTTTGGGCTTGGACTAAATGGTTTCCAATAGAAATTATCCTATGTTGCTAAATTTTCTTCCAATTATAATGATAAATAGCATTTTAATTTTGTTTCCATGGATTTTGGTTTCATATTCCATTTAACAGCAAATGCCACCAGTACTCGTATTTTCTAATCACATTATTTTACAAAGACCCCATAATCATCCTAGGAGCTTCTATGAAGTTCACAAAATTTGTGCCTTTCCTATTCCTTCACTTGTCACTGCTCCTAGGATAAGCACTGTGAGCAGCAGTGCTTCTTACAGATGTATTTGTACAAGGCCCTATCTAAAACAGATAAAGTGCCAGAAAGATTGCTTGGTCTTTATGTAAGAAAAAAGAGAATTGTAGAGTATAAATGTCTATGAAATGAACTGCCGTCAGGGGACCATGTGACCTGTAGTGATGTTGCAGTGATACAATGAACTTGTTTGTTTTTAAAATCACTTTAACTGCATTCTATTATTATAAGAAAATTGCTAAGAAGTTTATTTTTTCTTCTCTCTTATCATTCATGTTTCTGTAAGATTTTATAAGGTTTTAAAACCAGAAACATACAATTGATATTTCTCTTAATAAAAAGTATCAAGATAGGCCTTTTTAAAACAGAAGGAAGTATCTTTTAATGCTATAGAGAAAAATCAGCTGTTTGTGCTTGTAATTTGCACATGTGACTGAATATTAATGTAAGTACTGTAAATGAATCCTTTCTGTATTCCTAGTAGCCTATGAATTTTATTTTTACTGCCTCATTTACAGACATCAGCTGCATAATTGACAGTGATAATTGTAGTGGAATTTTTGCCAGATATAGGATTTTCTCTGGAGCTTTGGAGTCAATGTTTATAGTTTTTACATAACCTTTGAAATGCGTGAGGGTAATGTGATTTTATGTTTTTGTCTTAGGAAGTGCTAGAGGAGCATTGGGTTGTAGTGCTACGGCCAGAAGATTATTCTGAGATGTTTTGAACAGCTGCTTTCAAAAAAAACCTTGGCAATGATAGTGTAGTCCTTCATCTTCTTGACTGTATAAGTTAGAAGTGCAAATGGAAATTTGTCCTTGGTTTACAGCTGTCAAAAATGTGTGCTTTGCTTTCACTAAAGTGCCCAGAAATAGATCTTTTGGCAGCTGTGTTTCCACATACAAGTTCACTGTAACGTTTACTATGTTTGTTCTTTTTCTATGATATTTCCCCTGCCATGTTCTGGTCCTTGAGTTGTTTGGATTTATTTGTGCTACTTGTTTCCCTAAACTGGAACTACTTGAAAGAAAACATTAATGTATTATCAAAGACTGTTTTCCTGAATGTCTCTCTATTGTGAGAAAGTATTTGCACTATTTTTACTTAGAAAGCTCCCACACATGGCAAAATAAAAAGCTGAGTATAGTCCAGGATGAGAGGTTTTGCTAGGCCTAGATGTTGCAGTTTGTTGCTGTGTGAGGCTGTCTAAATGCAATGCCACTGGAGTTTGCAAGAGTTGCAAGGGACGGCATTCAGGAAACATTATATCAAGTTTTTGTACATCCTAACTTAAACTGTAGTTAATGGGTTTTGGTGAATCAAACCCACCATCTTCTACCTCCTGGAGTTCATTGGCCTCAAGCTTTGTTCAAACATAGGCAATTTTTTTTTTCTTTATTTGTTCTTTTTTCTTTTCTTTTTTCCTATTAAGTGTAAGTAACTTCAACTGTATGGTAAATGCATCAAGTAACATAAAATAAAATAAATAAAATAAAATAAAATAAAATAAAATAAAATAAAATAAAATAATAAATAAAAGCCCCATGGCATTTTTCACATACTTGTAGTACTATAAAAGATCACCTATGACATTGAGTTCAGTTTCTTGCAGGCTCACTAGATTACTTCAACCCCACTGGAAGTTATAACAACTTGGAAATGGAGGGACTAATATAAAACATGTATTTTTCATTTCAAGCAATTTTCTGAAATCCTCTTCACTTTCAATGATTTTGTGTCTATTTCCATAAATAAGTGTCTGTTGAAGATGATGTTTTCAAGATGATTCATCACTACCGATAAGCAAGTTGTGTACAATAGCGCACAACCTTAAGGCCCCCGAACCTTATACTGTCATGTTTTCATTGGATGTTTTAATTTAAGTGCAGCAATATTGAGGTTGCCACAATCCCACCTCTTCTTAATATGTTTCTTCATCTTTTGGTTTGGGTTTTTTTCTGTAGGTAAATTACCATTTACACTGTCATGGTATCTGAAAGTAAACATTAGCACACACATTTTCATAGAGCTGTTGGAAAGCAGAAAAATATAACCATCCTATTTTATAAAAATAAAGACAAATATATAGAAAAAAACAAATAGTGGAGATCACACAGAAGTCTCTGTCAAAACAAGAGCAAATTTTATAAGTCCTAATAGCCATCCTAGTTTATCCTTAATATCTGCCTGTAATGTAATTAATTATAGAAGCAATGTTACACACCTCAGGTCCAAGAAATCTTCCACTGTCTTGGCCAGGATTCCATGTGGCTCAGTGTAGAATGGATTTGATCAGTATGAATGCATAGGGGTTGCCACAGGAGTGGATTTAGGTGGCTTATCAGCCTAGCTCATATTATTTTTAATGTCAGAATAATATTAAGGTATAACTATAAAAGTAATTTTTTTTTCTGCAACTCAAATATTCTTCAAAAAAGATCCTGAGTTTTAGAGACACAAATAGAGTGAAAAAGAAAGAATATGATTAAAGAGACATCCCTTTATGGTCAAAATTGTCTCTGTTTCAAGATGTTAGTAAACTTTCAGGAATTTATTCAGCTCATATGCTAGGATTCATTTCTAGGACTCTTTGCTTATCCAAGTGTATAATTTTCATTCTAGAGGACCTTGATTTGGAATTAAGCCATTTTGTCCTTGGGTGTTCCATTCAGATTTAAATTTCAATTGAGAAACTCAATGTTTACTATTAATATTGAACACTATCGCCAAAGAATTGTCATAACCTCATAACCTCTCTTTAGAAATACTAATATTTTTCTGGTGTGGATATACAGCATTTTCTTTGGTTACAAAAAGTAGAATAAATGACATTATTTTAATTTATATAAGGTATTTTTATGTTGAATATTAAATATCTGGCAGAATTGCATGGCAGATTTGAAGCCCTAGTCAATAAATTCTTTAGAAATGTAAAATTCTCTTTCAAATCAATATGCACTGACAATTTTAGATAGAATTTGAGAAGTGCTATGGCAATATAAGCAGTAAAATTGTTTGTTACTAACTCCTAATAGAAGCTAGATAGGAGAATAAGCAATTTTGTACTGAGTAGATTGTTTGAAAGATCTTTAAGACTACTTTTGAGAGAATGATGAAGCCTAAAGCCAAGTCTATCCCTATGTGTAGTATGCATGCCTATCCTAGACCTGGAATTTAAGACAAGAAGAGGTGCTTGCATTGCATTACAACAGCTTTTAATAAGTAGCAGGTAACATTCCAAGTCTTCATCTGGGCAAAGAGCTTATAACTTTTTACACAGTAATGTAAATACAGGAAAACCACACATATTTTGTGTTAAGTCAAATTTTATATTGCTGGCCAGACAAGACAGGTTTGAGAATCTTTGACATTGTCCTTTTTATCCTTTTTCCAATTTGGGTGATCTTTAAATGGCATGAATTATTTCAGCACTGATTTTTTTAAATAAAAATGTATGATAATTCCTATAACTATTCAGATGGTTTTACAGTGTAGATATCTCTTCAGATTAAAGTCTACCATGGCTTTCCATTTCACTGGAGCACACCTATTCATAACACAGAAGACTGATGGTCCTTTGAAATTGAAGTGTGAGCCAGCATTTGCAGAGTTAAAGCCTGTTCACAATGTCTAGGAAAAGTTTGTCTGATGTTTGTGGCTACTTCCAGTGGCCCACCTTTTCTGCTGAATTTATTCACCATCTAGTCCATCTATTACTCTTTATTACCAGTCTGTGCAGGCACCACAGCACTCTGCTCAGGAAAGCTACTATTTTCTTCCCTTTTCTAAAACTATATTTGAAAATTGCCAGGTTACTTATGTGTCCTCTTGATCTGCGCCACGAAGGAGGCTGCTGAACTGCAGGGAAGTGAGCAGGAGCAACAACCAATTACTGCTCTCTGAGGCAGCTCTGGCTTTCAAAGTGATATAGAGGCCTGATTCCATAAGCACTTTCTAGCCCAGCTGAAGGTGGAGTGGGGAGGGAAGTCCATCAGATACAGTCCATTAAATATAATTAAGCAATGTATTTGTTTTCTGAATTTTTCTGCCTTCTTTGTTACTTTATGCTTCTTCATGCTGTGGTGTGCAAGTGATCATTGTTAAGGCAATAAACATTTACTCAATAATTCTTTTACTTATTATTATTTCTTCATTTTTCTACTCACTTTAAATATCTGATTTTATGACTTACATAAAAAAAAAAAAAAAAGGTAAATCCCACTGCTTAAGGGCAGGTATGCAGTCTGATTTTTTAAATTTATTTGGAACTATTTTTAATGCTTTCAGAGTTCTTGTATGGAACTTTGTTTAAAGAAAATGTAGAGAAAATAGAAAAGCTGGAGGTCTACTATGCAAATTCAAAAGGAGAATTTAGCAGTTTAATTATCTCATAGTTAGAAAGTTAAATTGTAAATAAATGGCTTCAGAATGTTTAATCTTTTACTTTTAATATCTTTTAGTAAAATAAGCCACCCAAACTGCAAGAAAGAACTGCCACTCAAATTATAATATTTATTAAAGAGCTAATTTATTCAATTTCTCATTAGGTTTAAAGAACTCTCTGTGTACTCGTGATTTATAAAAATTCTCTCTTGGATCTACTTTTATGTATGAGCACAATTCATTTTCTTACGTAAGCATTTAGGTTTGGCTCACAGTATTTAGAAAGAGTTATTGGCCTTTCACTCAGCTTCTTTGTTTGATACGTATTCTGGTTAGAAACACACAAACAGATTCTTTAATGAAATATATTTATGTAAAAATTTTTTTTAAAGTCTCTTAAATTCATTAATTTATTCTGGAGAGCCTGTTTTCAGCTTCCCTAATGTAGTTTAAAATTGAAATATTTTAATGAAATCTTTAATGTTATCCAACAGTTAGCTATCAGAGTTCTTTTTATATTGTTTTTTTTCCATATTTGTGTGGAGTATTTTTTGTTGGAGTTCGTTTATCTGTAGCATTTAAAAAAAAAATTCTTAAGTCAGATTGTTGTCATACAAAGTCCATCCACAACCTTCTGCTGTACTGGGCCTCTCCAACATCTCTTGGAGGTCAGTAACTTTGTTTGAATGGTTCATGTCTGTGTAATTAACATTGAAACTGTTATCTGCAAAAGTTGTTCATTAGGTGAGACACCCTAGAAAAGTAACACAGTAACAAAAAAGAAAGCAAAAAATATCATAGAAATAAAGAAATTTTCCCTGTTCATTTCTAGAAACAAAGTTTTAGAGTCCCCTAATGAAAAAACTGACATTAAAAATTGCAAAAATCAAAATATATTGAGAGAAATAAAGTCTCTCAGTGAACTATTTATTATAGAGTGAAAAAATCAACCAGAGGAATAGAGGTAACCCTTCTGAAGTAGTCTCATTTTGAAATAATTTGATCATCAGTAGAATTCTTGTCAAAGAAATAGTTTCTGAATACTTAATTTTTAGAAAAGCTTAACTTTAGTCTGTATTAAAACACCGGCTAAGTCCAGCTACCTGTTTGGAATTATTTTAGTTTCCTGTTTCCCTGCCAAAAGTCAAAATTTATTTTTGACTTTGTTCTGATAGGAAAACAAGGTCATTATAAACAACTCGACCATGATACACATTGTTTATTTGAAGTTTTGAGGGTTTTTTGTCAGTTTTTGGATTTTTTTTTTTTTAATCTCGGGTTCAGGCAATTTCTTTGGTTACTATTGTGTTTTGCTAAAGTGTGCTCAACACAATTGGTATTATTTTCCTTTTATTTTTTCATTATTATGCTGGTCTCCACAGTAAATTTAGTATTTTTTTCCATTTACTAAGATATAAAAAATTTTCATTAGAAGAAAACTAAGTGGGTGAAAGGGGAGCTCCAGTTTGGCCACACTTGACAATAAGAGGCAGTGATTGAACAGTAGTTACCAGTGAGCTGACAGTTCTAATTTTTCTAATAAAGACAAACAGAGATATCATGATGATATTTGTTTTATGCCCTAATTAAAAATACTAGCAGTAATGTTCTAATGAGTGAAAAAGTGATGACATTTTGATTTTTTCATTATGTCCATATATTTTTTTTTATTAGTAGAACAGGAAAATACAGAAATGCAGATATATTTAAATGTATTCAACTTCAGTCTTTAACGTCCATTGGATAAAGTTATTAATGTTCTTGTCAGTAAGTCCAGACTAAACCTTTTTTTCTCCAATGGGACTGGAGAATGCAAGACTATTAAAATCAGAAGTTGTGTGTGAGCTAGAGATCATGAATTCACACAGGCTGAACTTTAAATAGTAAGCAGGGAAGTTTAAACTAAAACTAACTGTTGAATGATAATTACTGGTGTAGAAAACATTGGGAAATGAAACAGGAAGGAAAACACAAGCAGCACCTGTAGGTTTACCTGATCATTAATTTCATAGGATGTAAAACATTTACTTTTCCCTATGTTTAAAGCTTCAGTGCAGGGTCTATTAGAGAAGGCCACCATTACAGAACCCACTAGACCATAGGTTGTTACTGGGGGAATACATTTTTGAGTGACTTATGAAAATTAAGGTTGATATTTCACATAAATTGCTGTATCTTTTAGGACTGGTTTCACCTTTTGGAAGTTATGTGAAACTAAGCACTAAAATGTGTTCATATTAACTTTAGATGGACCACTCAATTATTTTCATCTGTAGGTTTCAACTAATTGAATTGGAAATGCTTACATTTAGCTGGAATCATAGACAGTCATAAATTTTTTTTCTGAATTTCATCAACTTCGCATTTAGATACTTTGGGTATCTGGAGAGAAATGCAAAAATTCTATGTACACTTGCTTCAGAACAATACAAAAGGTTTGTTTCCCTTTTTTGTCCCCGTAATCACATAGTATTTTTAAGTGTTTTAGAGATGTGGAGGCAGTAAGATGTCCACTGAAAAACCTCTGAATGGATAACATATATAAAAACTGAATGCTTTTTAATCAAAGCATAAATTTAAAAAGAAAAATTCAGGATGCAGTGAGTGATTTTGTAAACAGGTTTCTAGCATGAGGTTTCTACCCGTTTACCAAGCACTCTGTAAATCTTGCCTTGAATCAGAACTAATTGCCTTGTTTTAAACCAATTGCCCTGTTTTAGATTTTATGGAGATGAGGCATTTTTTTAATTGCACTATATCATTGAAGATCATTAATATATTAATATATCTATCATTAATATATCTATTTGGTCTTGATGTGTTTTCCACACTGGAACTCCTGCAAATATTAGTAATCTTGGAAATAACCTGGATACTGTTTAGTTAACATGACTGGTGAAACATATGAGCAGACTACTGTTACTCTATTTTCACTTTTAAGCTTTTCCTGTGGCTGTCATCCGTCACCCTCTTTGCCTTCCAGAAAATCCTGGTTCACTCTTTCCTAAATGAAGTCTTGTTACATTTTGTTCATTTCTGTTTCATTGCATCTCAACAGTATTCACAATCTCATTACACCCTCTTACTCACCTTGATATTCAAATACAACATTATCTCAGTGTTAATGATAATGATGGGCAATTGAGTAACTCAATTTATTTCACCTGTAATTAATACCATTTTCTACTAATCATACTTTGTTATAATGTTTTGCTTCATCACCAATTTCAAAAACAATCCTAGAATTGTACAGATCAAATGGAATCCCTTTTTTGTATAGATGACTTTTCTCATTCAGGCTATTCTGTAGGGCTGCAGATGCTAATGGTGGATCAGTGAATAATTTCTAATGTACTGTTTTTTCACAACAGTTTCAGACTTCTGGCTCCCTCAACATCTGTGGCACTACTCAGCATCTGATAGCTTACTCATGAGATGTCTCATCTTGACACGAGATAGTCCTCAACAAACACACACACACACACAAACACACACACACTCCCACACACAAATATTGTTTTGCCCCTGTGGAAATTAATGTTAGGAGAAAGTACTAATTTTTTTTTTTTTTTTTGCAAGAACAGGATCACTTGATAACTTATACTTTCCTCTAATTTTTATAGATATTTATGACTTTAGTAAGTAGCACACTGCAATTTCACATAACATTAGCATGCTTGGTTTGTCCTATTCTGTTATTCATGACTTAGGACACTGCTGAAATTAGAGAACATTTTTAAAGCTAAATTAAACTAAGTAAACAAATATTTTCAAAAGAAAATAGATAACCTATTAGATGGTATAAGTATTAAACAACATACTATTTAAGACACATTGGTGTGGATCCTTTGTTATGTTCTTCAAGGAAAAAAAATGTACTTTGAATTTATCACAACCTATAAATCTGGTTTACATATTTGCACAGAAGCAATGGAGTACCACAATAGCATCAAAGTATATGTTATTTCCTATTTCTTGCATCCTTTCTATTTTTAAGAACTTATAATAATGTGGCTACAAATCACTCATTCTCTCAGTTGCTTTCCTAATTTACAAAATGCCAGCCTAAGTTTTCAGTGGAAGCTGATATTGCATCTAGAGTCAAACTAGACAGACTAATAATGAAGCTGAAATAAGCGGAACTGTAACTCTATGAATGAGTTGATTTAATAAGGTTAACATCTGTCACTTCCAACAAGTTTAGCATTAAGACCCTACATATCAAGATGCCTTTGCCAGGCTCAAGATTAGTTGTTAGTGAAAAATACCAACAGAAAATGTCAATGTCTTTGGCATCTGTTTCAAGTAGAAAAAAGTTCCCAAATGGTGTTATTTGTCTTTACTGGTGACATAATGGATTTTACAGGAAGGAGTAATATTTCTAAGACACTTCAGCGACTGATGCCTAAGAATCAGAGAACTTCCAACATCAAAAGTTTAGACCAAGCTGGTTTGCAGGTCCTTTAGCAGAGAGTGTGAATACAAGAATAGTACGGTTTCCTTAAGGCCTCTGTGTAGCCACAAGATTAAGTGTGTTTTAAAACAAGTATTTAATTTTTTTCTTTCCTGTTCTCTTTACGTATGTTCAAACTTGTTTTATGCAAACTCAGGAGAAATTATGATCCTCAGCTGGTTTGGTCTCTCCTGGCTCTACTTAATTTCTCCCTTGAAATAATAAAGGTAGAAGGCTGGAAAGGAGCCATGCAAGACAAGATCTATAGCAAGCATTAAATCTTCACTGTCTATTTTGTATTTTTTTTTTTTTTTTTGTCAGATGTTGGTAATGCTTTCCTTTGTGTCTTCTCTCACAAAATCCCAGTGACTGTACCTCAGATGACAGTTTCTTTATGAAAGATACAACAAAGCATCTTCAGACTTTGCTTTTATTTTAATATTATGCACAATATTAAGAAAGTTTTAGCAAAAAAACATTATGTTTCCTTGCAGCCTAATGACAGAAATCCTCTAATAATTGCATCATTCATTCCTTTTAAAGTCTAATCTAAGATGACTTAGATTTCAACTCATATAACGTAGGCAGTTTCCTTCATGGCCTGCCCAACCATGGATGCTGTAGCTCAGACTCTTAATTTTGAGGAGTTTTTTTCTCCCAAATCTGTCCCTGAGACTGTGAACAGAGAATTCTCCACATGGAGGCTTATTTCTAACTGTTGCAATGTCTCACATCTTTTTGGCTGGCTTTTTGAGATCTGCTGGTTCATATATTCAGTAATATGTGAGTGTGAGCTAGCTGAGCTGAAGGGATAATGACATGATAATCTAATGAGAACCTCTTCCCTGTTGCTAAGCAATATGATAGGAACTTCCCTTGCTAAATATAATCTACACAAGTAATTAGGGAGAGATTAATGGCTGAGGCAGTTGAATAGACTGTGTTTTCCTAGACATTCCTGTGTCTCACAAGTGCTAATTGTAAGTCCTGTAAGTGTGCTAACTAACTTTTCATACATTCATACCTCACTTTGTTGGGAAGGTTGAATAGAGAGGGAAAAAACCCAAAAGACAATCATGCCCATAGAAATCTTCAGCCCAAAGTGATGCATTTATAGTGTAGATTAATTTCCCAGATAAATTACTTCATTATTTTACAACTGCATTTTAATATAAAACAGATATCTATACTCTAAAACCTTAAATAGGGGAATGCTGGAAACTTTACTCCTTTCTGCAAATTCAGTGGCATATGAAACTAACAAAAAGAAATTTCTTTCCTTCACAAAAAGCTGTTTTATTTCAGTCTATAATCTGCTCGTTTTAGAAACAGTTCAGAGCATGTGAACAAAATGCTTTGAGTTAAAAAAAAAAAGTAAAACCCCAAAAGATTAAAAATGAAAAGATAAAAAGAAAGAAGTACCTTGACTAAGTTTCCTGGACATAAAAGCAAATTGTCTCTCATTACCACAGAATTTTATACATAAATATCCTTTGTGATTCTTAGGACACAAAACATTTTTCAGTATATCCTACTATAACATCTGGTTACTCACTGGACATTATAAATATAGTGAGGAATAAACAGGAGTAAATATTATCTGTTAAACTCCATGTATGCCTCCTGGTATTATTAAATTAACTTTTAAAGTTTTATCTCTTTGAAAAGCATGCCTTTGAAAGGCATGTGCCTTTGGATTCTTTTAGTAGTGTTTGTACAGCTTGTGTATATTTCATAAATTATATTTATGTTTACAAATCAATTTTTGTTATTCTATATTCTATCAGATAATTTTTCATGTTAGATGTGTTACTTGAACCTATCCAAGTTTGGAGTTCCCAGGATTATAATTTCATAAACTGAGTATGGGAATGGTATCTAGACTGACTGTGTTCACTTGCTTCTCCATAATTCATGAAATATCCTTAACTGTTATTTTCAAAGGCTTTTTATACAGATATTGCATGGCTCACCTGATATACTCGAGGTAGATTGTTTTCCAGCACTTTTTACATCATTTTCTATACTTCACAGGAGAGCATGTATGTGTGAATCTGTCTGAAAATATATACTTCTGTTTAAATTTTTATGGGGTAGCAATGGGATTCATTTTCAATCTGACATATTTTTGAGTTGCTCTGGTATTTTTGTCCCCTTTTCCAGGCTTTTCTCCATTTTTTCCCCCAGAAATGAGTTAAAACCAATACAGTCCTTTGTATTTCGCATAGTGACAAAATATTTGTTTAAAGAAGCTGCATATTGAAAGCACAGTCTACTTACAAACCAAAGCCACTATACATTCTTCATTCTGAGGGCTGATTTTATCGCACAGAGCTGCTATTAATATCTATTTGTTATTTAACTTTAGCACTGAAATTAGCATCTAACTCTTTAAGGATATAATACAATCTTATTAGTGTTGTTGCAATTGGAATTGAAGAAGAACAGAAGAGAATTTTTTATTGCAATATACCACAAGACATTGAGACATAGTCAACTGTATGACCTTTTTTTTTTTTTTCCCCCATTTCTGGTGAACATGCATTTTATGGCCTGTAAAATGCATTTCAAGCTTTCATTGCATGAAAAAAGATTTATCAGAAATTCAGGCAGAGAGATACCAACACTGCTGTTAGAATATTTCATGCTGCTATGATCAAATTAGAAATTACTAGAATTAGACTTATTTGGTGCCTTAGACTACTGTTATTTTTGTGTTAAATACAAAGAAGATACCTTGGTCTTAGGAAGTCCCTGACCCTCAAATTGCTGCCTGTGTGACATCTACTTTTTACAAGTGACAAACAGAGTACTTGCCTACTTGAGTTCATCATGTTATTGGTGATGCTGAAGTAGTGGAACTGTTCAGGCATAAGCACTTTCTGCTTATGGTGGTCCCAATATTTATGGAACACAATTGAACAAATACCATTTAACAATAAGTGATAAATTGCAAATTGAAGATTTGAAGTTTCTAAGTTTCAGAATGGAAGTTAAAAGAAAATTTATATGGTGCTTAATTGATAATTTTGGTATCAGTCCTCACACAAGTACTGCTTTCAACAGATATTTCATTATAGTTAAACTGGTGCCAAAATTAGGTGATTAAACAAACTGAAAACTAATCCATGTTCAAATAATTGAAGGTGAGTTAGAACAAAGGTAGATTATAATAGATAAATAACAAGAGAGGTTAACAAAGAGATGAAAGATTAAAAATAAATTAATAGAATTCCAGTGGGTGGTAAATAAATTGTTGGGATTAACTGTGGAAATTACTTTGAACAAACAGATTGGAAAAATGCACCAAAAGTAGAGTGCATATAGGAGGAGTGGTATTGTATATAATTTTGCCTTATATTATGACAGTATAAAAAAAGTCTTGAATTGGTGGAGCAATCATTATCTCATATTGATTGACTGCAGCTGACCATGTAAATTGTCTCCTATATAAGTAGAGAGATTTAAATGAAGACTGCAAATGTTATATTGGTGTTTGTTAATAGCTTTCATTGATTTTTAATTTTGCTGATAATGGTGGCCATTAAAAACCTTTTCTGCTGCTGTTCATATATTACATGAAGTACAGGAAAGGCTAAGGTAGCAACAGTGGTACTAGAATAACTTAAGTATATTTATTTGAACTCTGATATTCCTGCTCACTTTCTGTCTTAGAGAAGAGAAGGCAGAAGCATCTGCTTCTGTACTTCTTAGTGCTTCCC
Organism: Vidua macroura; assembly: GCF_024509145.1. Taxonomy (NCBI): domain Eukaryota; kingdom Metazoa; phylum Chordata; class Aves; order Passeriformes; family Viduidae; genus Vidua; species Vidua macroura. The sequence goes on from NC_071573.1 coordinate 93,095,715, forward strand.
TATATAGCCTAGGTCAATGAAATGTGTGAATAAATACATAAATAAATCAAACACAAAGTCCTAAATGCAGCCTGTTAGCTGCCACTAAGGATTTCCTCACCAACTGGACACATTCCCTCAGTGTTGCACTGGCAGTACAAGGTGAGACACTTTGGTTCTTCAGCATATGGAACATGCTGGAATGCAAAAAGGTGCAAAAGGATGAGGCATAGCTGAAGATATGCCATTGACAGAGATGGATGGTGTTGACTTTTGGGAATGTATTTTACATCATGGTTTTTTATTGTCCTTAGGGCTGTTGTAAATGTCAGGGGGTCTCTGAGGTGAGTTTGGCATTTTGGCACCCAACTAAAAGGGCAGATGATAAATGAATTCATCCATTGTATGAAAATTTTACTATAGATAAATGTTGAATCTAGATATAATATCTGTCTTTATAGGAAAAGAGTATTTGAAACCATATTGATTAAATAGAAAAAAATTGCTCACTTTTCCTATGGAACCATTTTTCTTAAATTGCAATACTTTCTGTATACACAAAAACAATATAATTTTTTTATCAAACATCACCAATTGCTACATTTTATTAGGAGTATTAGTGTTCTGTGACTATTAACACCCTGACATCCATGGAAAACAATGTCAGAGATAGATAGATAGATAGATAGATAGATAGATAGATAGATAGATAGATTGATTCTATACTATGCCAGTCTATGATATAAAAAACTAATGTTCTTGTGGGGTTTTTTTAGGTATCACCTAGCAAAAATGGCCAATGGAAAATAAAAATGAATTGATGCTGCATGAACAGCATCATCCCTTGTAATATTTCTACAAGCTAATATCAAATATTAATGACTCCTGGCCATGCACCTTTGGGGGAAACTCTTTTACCTTCTTTAATAATGCAGATGACAAAAAGGTGAAATACATGAAATTAACATGTAATATAGGAGGTAAACTTAAATTTTTTAGTTCATTGGAAATTTTTTTACTCTTAGGGCTGTGTGCACTCCTATGCTCCTCAACAATTAAAAACCTTAATATAATTTTAAAAATTCTGCAGCTTATTCACTGTTAATATTGGCACATATTCTACATAATTTTTAATGTGCTTTTTGTTGTATGCTATTATTTCCTGTGACTTTTATTCTATGAATGACAACTTTGCAGTGAAAAAAAGTGATTTAAATTATTCTTGGGGCTAAATAGTTGAAACACTTCTAATAGTTGCAATATATTTTTTGTCTATAAAAAAGAAGACCCAACATTGCTATTTATTTTGTTTTCCTAGAGTCCTCCTCATTTATTTGAAAAACACCCAAACCCCACACCTCTGTCTTTAAAATACTACAATTATAACTAAAATGCTTAAAACAATTATATTGTATTGTTTCCCCATATATGTTTGATAATCCAAATTATTAAATCTTTTCTATGTATTTAATATACCTGAAACCACACTCTGCTCCAGTGGCATGCTTGAACAAAAGCTACACCTGTGAAGATATTTTGATTAAAGTAAAATTTTAAGGTATTTTAAGATATCCTTTCATAGCCTGTATTTAGCTAACTGCATACATAAAAGTGTACTCTGGGGTTAAGTAGTGTGCTAACAGAACAATACCTGATTTGTTTTTATATTCCTAATGGTTTAGGGAGAAAAGGCAAAATTCCCATTGTATATAATGAAACTGAAACAGAGGATCTGACAAATAGCTTAATTAGCAATATTGAGCTGTTTTCCTACTAGCCATAATAGCAGTATATTAAAATAATTTGTCTTTCTCCATATCAAAACCAGAACACTAATATATTTGGAATAATTCCTACTAAGCTTAGTTGCAGACTACAATAATAATACAAAAAACCTACTATGTTTGGATGACTCAGTGTAGAAGAAGCTACAGCTTCTTGAGATCGTGCTAACAGTTTGTTAATTTTTTCATGGATAGAACTTTGAGGCCATTCATGTCATTCCTGCCCGGGCAAAATCAGAATCATAGCAGTGGTAGAAGTTCTGCCACTTCTAGAGAGTAAGAGGATGTTTCAGAGATTTGGGAAATTAATACCTAAAAGGAACGAAATATTAAGGTTGACAAAAATCCAAGTTTTATCTGGTGCTGCAGAAGTTTACAGATAGAATTTTTTATAAAAATGTCAAACTGTCAGGAGCTAGGAGTAGTAATGAGCAGATATCTACAGAGAAAAGCTTCTTGCTAGATATTTGGATTTTGCATCCCTATGCACAGATGCATTCAACATATAGGAAACATTCAGTTTAGAAATAATAGGAGGGTGAATAGTGAATGAGTTCAAAGCATATTTATTCTTTCCTTCCTAATTTATATTCACTTTTGCCATCCACTTTTGGGAAGCTGTAGAAAAACCAACTACACCAATATCTGATGAGTGCAAACATGAGTCAGAATACAAAAAGAATAAGTGTTAACAGTAGCATTATATGTTATCATTAGTGTACATCTTCGGCTCAGAAATTTGTTTCAATATGTGCATTTGTATTTATGTAAAGTCCTTTTTTATTTTTTAGCAGAGTGCTTATTTGCTTACTATTTATGCTATTTCTTTATCATGCAATGTGATGATTTGATGTTTTGGTATTTGTGCAATCATTTCCATCATTGCTAATCAGAGCAGTTGTATGGATGTGTGACCAAATATTTATTTACATCAAATATAGTATAAAGCACATATATAGGAGAGAAAAGCTTGGGACAATAGTATTTTGGTTTCCTGTGTGTTTTGCTGGTGTTTTGTTATTTGTTTTCCTTTGTTTGGTTGATTTTTTTTTTTCTGGAATCTTAATTATACCAGTTTCCAGTTCTGCCTTTTGTTTGGCACTGACATACTGATACTGCTACTAGTGGGCTGAGCAATAAATCCATGAAAAACCCTATTTAATTGAATGCTCTTAAACTGGCTTTTGTTTGTAATTCTTTTTGCTTGTATTTATAATTATTAGTTTATAATTGCAATCAATTAGGGTAGGATGTTTGTGCACCTGTTTTATTTTCAGTCAGTAGAGACTGTTGTACAGAATAAGACAGTAATTCCCAAGAGGTGACATACAAGACAGAATTTAAAAGCATCGCTGAGATTCAGCATTTTCTTATCATGCAATCTGGGGACTTTACCGAGAGATGCTAAGGACCAACAAATTTAACAGGCCGAGAGACAGAAAAAAGAGGAAAGGAGAGAAGGAAAAGGCTTGCTCTGCTTTAGGAAGAGGCATGATGAAAGATATCTGTAGATTTTAGATGAAAGTGCTAGAAAAGCATACGGTGTGAAATTAGCAAAGTGTAAAATATTAGTTATTATTTTAGAGGTAACTGAATATCAAATGACAAATGAAACTGGAACTATTTGCATGACATACTTAGTATTTGAGAACAGCAGCCTGAATCCTGTCAGTAAGTGATTACATTTAATTCAAACTTAAGAAAAAATATTCTGCAATAAATAAGAAATATGTAGGCACTTAATGGCAACATAATTAGAGCTGGATTTCAGATGTTGGTGGCAATATGGAGGGGATTTTTCACTTTAAGTTTTACTCTTCCTTCTTATGGCTGGCACTATGAAACTTAAAGAAGATAAAAACAGCTTTTCTTCCTCCCATGCACCAAAGAGTCTATCATAGAAACTGGGTCCTACAGGGTAGTGATAAAATCAATGCAATGGATTTCATACAGCCATACTGTTGCTATCAGGATGACTGATTTCCTTTCCTTGATGAAATTGCACAGATGAGTGTATTAAAACTACAAGGGCTCCAGAGAGGCTAAAATCCTCATGTCATTCTCCAGGGTAATCCTGTGGTGGTCCTCAACTGTTTGCTTGAGTTGTAACAGTCTCATTGTTCTAGAACAACAATGTAGTTTGATTTGTGATGGAAAAACTTTTGGGGGTTTTGTTTTGCTTGCTTTGGTTGGTTGGCTTTGCTTGGTTTTAGGATTTTTTGTGTTTTGTTTCTTTTGTTGGAGATTCTTTGGTGGGTTTTTTTGGTTTGTTTAGTTTTTGGTTTTTTGGTTTTTTTGGTTTTGGCTTTCTTGTGGGTTTTTGGGGGCTTTTTTTGTTGTGTTTTATTATTTGTGTGTTTTGTGTGTTTTGTTTTTTTGTTTGGTTTTTTTCTTTTTTTTTACTTTGATATCTGTTAACTCTGAATATTCGTTGTTCTTTTTCTCTTAGTCTTTGCTTCTTCACACACTTCAAAACTGATCACCATTTTTCTAGCATTCTAGGTCATGAGTGTGGAACAGAGAGCATGTGGTTTTCCAGAGGGATCTTTCTGTGCCATAATGAGTATGAGATATCATAGTGAGATAACAGAGGTGTTACAGATGGATTGTTTTCCTATATGAAGACTGCCTTGGTGGACTTTGTTTATTTCAGATAAGTTTATATTTCTTGTGAGACAAATAGAGCTACCTTTGATGATTTCTCATTCATTAAAGATTGTTTGTTCAAGTGCTTCTATTTTCTTCACCCTCTGATCAGAAGCTGATGTGCAAGCAGGCCAGAACAGGTTTTGTAAGCCTATCACGATTCTGTTTTTCTGTCTCTTGAAAGGCTTACTTTTTCCTTTAATTTTCATATTCTTACGCTGAAGGCCTCTTCTCCTTAGTTTTGCTCTTGTATATATTCTTTAGCAATAGAAACAATATGTTAACTAAGCATGTACTTCTTTGTGTTCATCTAGTTGCAGAAAGCAGCCTGATATGCAGCCACTCTTACTATCATCTTCGTACTTTCAGATTCCTGATTTCATAAAGAATGGATTTACTTTACAACATTCAGAGTTTAAGAGTAAAAAGTCAAAATTCTCCAATATCCAGCCATTGTATCTTTCTTCACATACGTCTTGAAATGTGTTTTGAAAATAGAATTTGCTCATGACTGCACTAGAACTATTACCATACCAAATATTAGAAAGCTTTTTTGTGCAAAAAAAGGGGCTTTTAACTGGAGTATGGACTGTGAAATAAGGGATTGAGGTTTTTTTCCTATCTTTGCATATTTTAACCTGAAATTTATCCGGAATTCAAGTGGTTAATAATGAAGACTGTAGATGGTAGGACTGTTTGAAATGCTTCCTGTATCAGTTTATAAAAATTATAAATTTAATTTTCTCTGCTAAAATAAATGACATATATGTTTGTGTTAAGCAAATATATAATTATTATGTTTTTCATATAATCAGGCAAACTTGTCAGGGAGTAATATAAAGAAAGTCACCAAGTCTTTAAGTTTATAAAATGTGTACCCTTGCTTGTGAGATTTATGTATACACACTGACCGACAGATTGCATCCTTATTTCACAGTAATTCACATTAATTCCAACTCTCACTGAGCTGGAGGAAGTTCAAATCCCTCAGGCACTTTGTCTCCCAGGAGGTGTACTGATTCCTGCAGCTGGTCAGCTCTGGCAGTCTGGAGAGGCAGAAGGTAGGCTGAGTCCCCAAGGAAGTCATTCTGTCTCTCAAGGAATTTGCAAGTGGACTCACAATGTAGAAAAAAGCATTACAGTCAAGTCTTGATTCAGTTATTGCAGGCTTCCTGTGCAGCCTTGGGCAAATCATTCAGTTTCTGTCTGCTTCAATAGATGATCTGTAGTACATAGAGTGTCTAAGCCTTTCTCATGTATTTTTGGTTGTTATTGGTATATTTTGAGATGAGAATGTGCTGTGTATTAGGGTGAGTTTCCCTTTGGGAAGATGGATAGGTAGGCAGATAATCCACCCAAAAGTAACCTTAAAATATTACTTCACAATCTTTCACTAAGAAGATACTGATTACAGCAGAATACTGACTCTGTGGTCCATACTGCCTTTTAATACATTCTGATCTACCACTACATGTCAAGAGTTGGTTTAAAGAAGGTCAACAAGGGTTCAGTATTACAGGAAAGAAGACAGCTTTTGCCTCATCAGGCTAAAAGTTCTGATTAAATTTTTTTGTTTTAAATGTCAGAATTGTAATTTGTAAAAATATTATTTTTAAAACTTGATAACAAAAAAACTTACTGATAATTTGTCACATATGAATAATTTCACAGTAATCAGTGTGATTATTTTTTGTTCTAAAATTCATTCATTCTTGATAGATAAGTCATCTTGCCATCTGACTTCTCCACCTCCAGCCTTTCTTAGGTCCACCCTTACAGTGTCTCTATGTCTCTACCCCTCAGTGCCCACCTGTCAACCCTGGCCATGGCATAAGGTTTGTCAGTTGGAGATTTGGTTCAGTGAAGGTAAAAAAGTTCCTCATTTGAGAACTTTGCCCTTACACCTTAGGAAGCACATCAGGTAGAAAGAAATTTTCACTTTTTAATATCAATCATTCCATTTGCTAACTGCATTGTTATAATTTTCACTTACAGTCACTGTCACAAAGTCAGATGAAAAATTTGTCACTTCAGTTCCTGATTTCCAAATATTTGTGTTAGATACCAGTTCTCTTGCATACAAGGATGCTAACAAAAAGAAATAATCTAGCCAAAATCAATAAGGATATCTAAAACATGGTGACCTGCAAGCCTGCAGGTTTTCTGTCTTGACACTCATTCATTTCTTTTACCACAGAATCCCCTGTTAATATTGGATTGTTACTTATTCTCTTCCTCCAAAGTATGAAGGTAGTTTTGTTTTCTCTGTCCTACATGCTGCCAACTGTCTGAGGTTTTACTCTATAAATGGGTCTAATGGATTTGGCTAGGATGGAGTTGATTTTCTCTATAGCAGCTCAGATGGTGCTGATTTAGGTGCTAAAACAGTGTTGGTAATTTGAGTGTTTTAGTTCTTGTCTAACAGTATGCAGGATATCAAGGCCATCTCTTTTTCTCATTCTGTCCCTTGGTGAACAATTGAAGTGTGCACAGCACATTATGAGGGAACACAACCAGGCTGATGACCTGAACTAACCAAAATTATATTCCACACCATAAAAAGCCATGTTCAGCAATAATATGCAGCAAGGAGGAGTTTAGTGTCGTTAGCCATCATTAGCTCAGACACTAGCTGGGTATCAGTCTGACTGTGGGACGTGGTGAGTGCCTTTGTATCACTTGTTTTATTTCTCTCTTTTTCTTCTACCAATCCTTCATTTTTCAACAATGGTTATCTTTATACCCAAGTCTCTTCTTGCTTTTATAGTTCCATCCATTACTCTTCCCACATCCTAATGGGCCTGAGGAAAGTGAGCGAGCAGCCGAATTTCAAGCTTAGCTGCCTGCTCCTGGTAAACCCACTTTAACAGGAAATCCAGATTCTGTTTCTTCATCTGCTTAAGGCTGTCAAAACTTACACTTCTTTCTTCCCAGGAACTTGATTTTATCTCTGTGGCCATTTGAAATAGAGACACATGCTACTTCTGCTGAAGATTTGCCACTGCCCAGTGTTCCAATTTCAGTGAGCAGTAAAGGCTGCAAGAAAGAAGAAACACAACTCTAGTGTATACTTTATAACACTGACATGAGGACCTTGAAGCGAAGGCTTCCAATCCCTGCTCATAGGACTTATTAATTTTATATCAAACCTTTAGTGGGTGAAACAAAAAATCTTTGAGATAGGCACTGCAACCTAAACCTGGATTCCCTAGTTATTAGATCAATGTTCTTCCCAGAATACCCTTAGGTCCTTCATATATCTTTAGCCCTTAGCTCAGTATCCATTGTAGACTGTAGACTGTTGCAGCTGCTGGTGTTTATTGCAAAGTCTTTTAAAAAATATAAGTTTGACCACCATGGCAATTAGTAGAAATGATAAGTGGTGGCAACCAAATCCCTACTGAGGCATGTTCTTAGAATAAGTATTAAATCAGACCTGTCAAGGGACTTAGGAGGAAGAATACTTAATTTCTGTTTCCTAATTAGATTTAACATTTCAGTTTAGGCCAGTCTTGTGCATAACAAGAATGCAAACTCTAAGTATATAAACAATGTTTGTGTACAGGCTTGCATGTATTCATGGCAGTAGAGTATAGCAAAATGGAGAGAACCATATCTTACAGAACATGAACTGTGTGGGTTATTAATTTTCAAGATGATGCTAAGAAAACTATTGAGCTGCTATGCATTGAAAAATGTAGAATAACTCTGAACAAACAAACAACACTTATTTTCTATAGAATACTATCACTTTCTCTAGAGTATTATTATTTGTGCACATCCTGATTTGCCACAGATCCATCTCTGTGACTTTGGGACTAGCTGGGGAAATCTCCATTCAGAGAAACTACATGTTGCAAAATACTTTGTTTCAACCAGTTAGTGCTGGGTCTTGTCCTAACATAACCACTTTCTATGCTTAATACAAGACTAAAACAAGACTCAGGAAAAGAGATATATAAAGTTCTGGGAAAGACCTATCTCAGTAATTCACAAGATAAATTCCACTTTTTCCACACCATAAAAGTGGTTCTAGTGATGACTTTTGTAACTCCAGTGAAATAGTCACAAGGTACACTTGGTTATTTACTGCACAGAGGACAGGGTCAGACAAAACTGCTAGGGAGGCCCTCCCACTGAGTCATGAGGTTCAGAAAAGATCCCCTTGTGTTCTCAACTCCTTCTCAGAGTGGAGTTTACATGTGACTGGATCCAGACTTAGTCCCAGGTTTAGTAATTTGTATAGGTCTAAAGGATTATATATGCACAATCTGTCCTTTATGCCACTTATATAAGATTTCAACGTTTCAGTGCACTTACTCCCACTTCACTTACTGAGTATCTGACATGATAAGGCTTCTCTCAGCCTCAAGGAGTAACCTTGAGAGGTGTTTCTGCTGAAGGGGAGATCCTGGCATGAAGCCGCTGCCATGCAGGAAAACTCAGCAGGCCTTGGACTGCCCACTATTTATGGAGTGTGATGATTGACTTACAGTCTTATTTGCAAACTGGCTACAGATGTTAGTTTCTTCCAAACCTGGCTGGAGTTGGATATTAACCAGCACTGTGGTTAGGTGGGCACACTGCTCAAGTTAGCCCTTGACTGTTTATTGTCTTATTACCCAAATACCCCCACTTTGAGCTGGATGCAGCCATCAAACCAGACACATCCATTATGACCACACGTCTAGTTACCGCTTAAGCAGGGTTACGGGACATAAAAGTCAGGTTAAGGAGAGTGGGGAGACCACACTGACACAATTTAGTATACCAATATTTCCTAATCCTCAATTTATCCTTTTCAGAAGAGCTTATGGAGGCTCTGCTTCAACATGTGGCAATGTTTTATTTCCACCACATTCCAGGGAATGCAGTTCCAGGATGCAACACCTCTCATTATCCAAAGTCATACAAGTTGACAGCATTGAATTAGGTTAATGCTCTCATGACTGCCTTAGTATCAAGAGTCACAAAAATGTGGAAACATTTGCTGGGTATCTTAGTGATAGTAATTCAAATGACATTATTTTTGCCCTTTCAATTAATTTGGTTTTTATGCATTGTGCACAATAAAAAAATAGCACACCACTGCGGTAGTTAATGTCCTGAATCCAGATGGTTTTGGCTTCCACCTTCTGTTAAAATTTCATAATTAATTGCTTAAACATTTGGAAGAATACTTTAATGATGCAGTCTGAGCACTTGCATAGTTTACACTATTTCCTAAATTTATCTAAATAAGAGCTTTAAATGAAAAAAAGTTTCTTTATTGATTCCATGACTGGTGTGCTGCAATGAATTAATGAAAACTCCACTAGGAAGGCAAAACCAGGAAAGAATGTGAGGAGTGGGAGTTGTTGTTAATGTGAGAAAGCAGGTGGGGAGGGATGATGGGCCACATGAGAGATTATGGGTTAAGATAGTGGGTGACTGGTATGAACAATATTATTGTACACATCTCCTACAGACTGCCTCATCAGGAAGAAGTAGATGAGCCTTTCTTCAGATTATTTGAAAAAACTGTGTTTTCAGGCCCTGGTCATCATGGATTACTTCAATCATCCTGATAATTCCTGGAAAAGCAAGGCAAGAATAACAGAGATCAAGCAATCCAGGCTTCTGCAGTCCTGGGATGAGAACTTCCTAATAAAAATGCCCAAGGAGCTGAGGAAGGAAGATACTGTAATAAACTACACACTTTTCAAAGAGCTAGTCAGGATGAGGGTCTTGGCTGCAGCAAACACAGGATGGTGGAGTTCAGAATATTCAGAGGAGAAAGAGAAATAACAGGATCCCAAACCTGAACATGGGATGAGCAGACTTGTGTTGCTCAGCTTCAATGAATGGCATGGAATGTGACCATGGAAAGAATAAGACTACAGGAGAGCTTGTCAGTTTTCAAGGAGTAGCTCCTCTGGACACAACAGTGGTCTACCCTGATAAGCAGGAGGTCAAACAAAACATGGCAGGAGATATGCACAGTCGAACAAAGAGCTCTTGAACATACTCTGTACAGCAAAAGGATGCCAGAGGTAGGAATGAGGTCAGGTGACCCAGGATGACTGTAGAGGTACCATCTGAGCATGCAGGGCTGTGCTTAGGAAAGCCAAAGCCCACTTGGAATTGAGTCTGGAGACTGTTAATAAAAACAAGATATATTTATAGATGTACAGTGGAAGGAAGACTAAGAGAAAAAGGTGGACATTCTGGCACATGAGGAAGGGAACCAATTGATAGGGGACATGGAAAGGATTGAGATTTCAGATGCCTTCATTCCTCACCTAGCTAGATAAAGCTGATGGAAGGAAAACTCACTTTCATTTTTACAAGGCTTTATTTTTATGGGTTTTTTAAAATTAAATTGCTTTTGCTTCTCTTTTATGTTTGTGTAAGATTTTAAATTGTCTATTAGAACTGACATTATGCTTTGTTGTGTCAGACTGGATCAATAAAATCTCTTGCTCTTGTTGCAGGTGTTTTGTTTAGCAACCCTACAGAGCAAGCAAGTGTAAACAGCTTTGCCTGTGGTTTCTTTCTGATTTATCTAGAATTCTGAGCAATTTGTTAAACATGGGATATTATTTAATCAGCAGGGCAAATACTGTGTGGGTGTTACATTTTTCTTGAACTGCACATAATTAATATGGAAAAAGCAAAGTGAAACAGCATTCGCACTGCTGGATGAAACATTATTGGTAGGTGAATGGATGTGCCTCTTTTAAAGAACAAAAAGGACTGAGCTAACTCAGTTATGTGAAAACCCTATCATGTGAAAAATTTTTAATCTATCATAAATACACAAGATTAGCATTATTAACATATTTTTCATTATCACTGATAATGAATTTTGTCTCTTCCTTATTTTCCATATTATTCCTTGATGAGACCACTTTTCTGGTAGCAAATATGTGCATAAGTATTCATTGTAAATTCTTATTGCCTCCTCATCAGTTGTGTTTCTTTTTCATCTTTCTGGTACAAAGGAAAAACATAAGTAATTTTTCCTCTTCCAATTCTAGCATGGTAAGTACTGTATTACATCTTAATGTGCTTGCATTTGGGAAAAAAATGAAAAAAACCTCACACCCCAGATGTTGTGGGTGGAAGATTGCTTTTCTTCTGGTTGAAATGAATTGATTGATTAAGGGCTTATCCAGTAATTTAGACAGTATAGCTTCTATTGCTGAAACCATAGCAGCAGCTCAGCACATTTTGTTTTATTTTTCTTTTAAGAATGAAAGAATTTTTACTAGACGGATTTTTAAACTGGGAAGAAGTGGAAAAACTTTCTGGGCCATGATTTTTACTGACTCTGATTGCGAGTGCCTGGCTAAACTCCTGCTTTTGTTGACTTATGGAATTCTATTACTGGGACCTATGAAATTTCTGAATCTAAACATCTATGGGTTTTGAAATTGCATGGAACAGATACTTGCTTCACAAGTCTGGTTCTTCCTGGAAAAAACACAAGGACTGGCATGCTTCCATTACTGTGGAATTTCCCTTTGGAGACCTCAAGAAAATGGAGAAACAGAAAATAAAAGTGAGAAATATAATTTATTAGGAATAACTTTTAGCTGATGTAAAATTGCTCTAGTTTATGCTCAGTTTACAGTAATCTAGAAAAACTTGAGGTGGAAGAATGTACCTGATTTTCATGGTAGGGAATTTTTTTCCAGTCAATTAAAATATTACATGAAAGAGTGTTAGCTAATTGGTGTATGTATGTAATCAATGAATTTGTTGTAAATGTGGATTGTATGTCCACTATTCAAATATTTTTGCTGTTTCAATTTCAAACCATAAACTCTAGTCCTAAAGCACATGCACTTTGTTTTCTTGAGCTATAGTAAAATAAAAATACACCCTTACAGAAAAAATGCTTCTTAATATGTAATGATGAAGAATTTGCAGGGGATTGATGTTGCTAGGCTCCATTCATGATGGAAAAATTAGACAAGACATTGAAGTTGTCTGTAAAACAGACAACTGTAAAAAAGGGGTTTCATTCTTGACATGTGCAAATGGCACACTTTTCAGAATGTAAAACATAGCTTAATTTACATCATTTTAATAATAGAATTAGGAATTGTTTTCATTTTAAAGGTAGTGATATTGAGCTAAAAAGCTTTCTAGTAAAATTCTTTTAAAAAATTACTGTCTTGTCAAAGAGGAGAATTTTGGAGCTCCCTGTGTTACATGCTGGTGTGTAGCAGTCTGAATCAGTCCTCTGCCAGCTGATGTCAAGCTGTGAACATGCTGAAAGTGATCCTTCACTAACACAGAACTACATAAGATGTGCAGTCAGGAGCCTGGAAAGCCTGTGCATTATAGCCTTAAAAACTGTGGGCTTAGATTGTGAATTTAGTATTAAGAATTGCAAATATAAATATTTTTTAATTTGCAAAGCTTTACATATTATTTAAAATAAATTTATCAAGTGTATTATTTGCAGATAATTAGAAAATGTAAAGAAACATAATTTATAATTTAAAAAACTATTAAGATTCCAAAACATTCTATAAATTTCAGATGAGAAACTTAAAGATTAATGGTTCGAGTTTGTTCCATTGGTGATGTGCTCATTAAGGCATTGCAGAAGATCCTGAATTTTACAGTGAAGCTATGGTAATTTATAGTATTCTGTGATCAGGTGCTGTCCTCATAACTGCTCCATTGACAGCTTCAGGTATTTAACTTTTCAGTTAACAATATAAATGTCATTTGGAGTGCCAATAAATACTGGCAAATCACTGAAAAGGCCAGGTTGTTTCTGTAACTCAAATGCCCCTCTAATGTTAAGGGCTTCTCAAGGTTTTTTTTGCAAATGCTTTAAAACCAGCAGCCTTCTATCAGGCTTCTGCAACTTTTTGTTTAATGTCAGTGTTTCACATATATATATGTATATATAGGTGCTTCCGTATGAACATTCTTTATAAATGTTGCAATTTTTATTACACAGTTTCACTATGTTAAAAGATATAGCACCATTAATAGGTGGGAAGACAGAATAAAAAGAAGCTGATCTAAAAAAAAAGAGAAACTGAATGTCCCTTGACCAGTCAACACCCTCTGTGTTGCTGCAGAACTTGTTTCTGAAATAGAGAGATTCTTCCTCATCCCCTGGCTTCCTGTTAGCCTTTTCACAATTTTTGTTGGTATGTGCTCCATGCTGGAGTTGGAAATAGCATTTTGAGGCTTCATTTTTAAATCCTCTCATTTCCTTAGTCTTGAATTGCCTACATTTCTTTTTTGTTTGTTTGTTTGTTTGTTTGTTTTGTTCTTTACATCAGAATAGAAGAAATAGACATCCAGAGACATTGAATATGCTTTAAATTATATAAATACATGGATATTTAAAGACAATAGGTAGTAACATAGTGTAAAACCAGTAGAGACATAATCTTTCATGTTTTTCTTGCCCATCCCAACTACATTTCTAAAGGAATATATGGACAGAGCTTTTAGTTGCCTTATAATTACTTAGGAAGTAAATTTAAATTAGAAAATAAAACACCATCCTTAACACATTTCAAAAATTACCCAGTAGCTGTAATTTATGTTTTTTTAAAAGATATCTTTTTTAAGCTATTAATGACTAAGTCATGTCTCAACTGGTAGCTTTTATTTAATCAATGATTACATAGTTAGTGAGGAGGCATCAATTCAGGAAAATAAATAGCTAATCAAAAGGATATTTGTTTCCACTTTTTTTTTCATTATGAATTATATAGCAGGGACTTTACAGACTGGAAAAGACAGATGAAGTACCTGCAAGCTTTCCCTTGATGTGTCAACAAAGCTTTGTCTACCCTGGGGAGGATAAAAATCACTCAAACCTTGAGCTGATTCATTAATCGTAATATTCAGAAAGAAATAGCAATTATATGGCATCCTTCATGTTCTCAAGTCTAAAATTTCAGTTATATAATTTACAAAAACAGACTTCTGATTCAATTAAAGAGGTTTAAATCCAGCGTGATTTTGTTCCATCCCTAGTGCCTATGTACTGTCTACCAGCAGTTTTACAAATTATTTGGATAATGAGTGCTGTTCCCTGTGTAAGGTGATCTCAAAGCTTTTCTTCCTACATCTGTTGAGCTGAAATCATGGATATTAAATACACATTGTTATTGGTTTATTGGAATTTTGTTTCAATGCTAGTTTCTTACTTCTTGCACATGGCTTTGACACTTTGTCACGTTGCTAAACTTGTATTTAAAAAAATATTGCGGAGGCTATTTTTTTTTCATTTTTGGAGCTAAATGAAGAATTATTTTTCAGACTGTCTCTCTCTTTTTGATGTGAGTAGCATTTAATGAGGTTAGTGCTTACTTTTGCCTAGTTGCTTATATGGCCCTATCTAAAACCATGTCTTATACTCTCTGCACAGTTGGAGAGGGTGGATCTGCACATGGGCATGTGTTCTGCCACGACTGTCAGTGGGTGTGAAGTCCTGTAGTAGCATTCTCTTCTCTTCTCTTCTCTTCTCTTCTCTTCTCTTCTCTTCTCTTCTCTTCTCTTCTCTTCTCTTCTCTTCTCTTCTCTTCTCTTCTCTTCTCTTCGTCATAATCCAAGTATGGCCTCTTGTATTGGTCTCAGACATAATAGAGATGAATTATGGCTGAGAACTGGTATCAAAAATATATTTTTAAATGGGAAAAGCATTTTGGAAAAATTGATTTCAAAATATGATACGTTTTTCCTAGAAATTTTACTAGAAATGATAGTATTTTCTCTTCAAAATTCTGTTTCTTAAAAAAATGGAACATCATAATACTTTATGGTTTATGGTATAATTTTATGGTATAAAATTATAAAAATATTTTATGCATTATTATGTGAAGCTGCTACTAACTTACCATGATACTACTCTATTAATTGCAAAATGAAATTATTGTTTTCCTCATCAAAGGCAATATGTATTTAATATTAGTTGAAAGCATGCGGCAACAGCCTATAATGTATTTGGAGAAAGTGCATTTCCTAAAAATCAGTGTTTGAAAATTTTTATATGACATCCAATAGTAGTACTTCTGAACTGAATTTATTACAAAATAGTTCTAGAACCCAAGTAAGTATTTTTTACTTATTTAATTCAGAAAAATAAATCAACATATGACTCATAAATAAGAAGTAATCATTTTAGATATACATAAGTGAAAATTATCTCGTAGCATAATTCAGGCAGGAATAAACTTTAAAGGCCTCCTGCTCAAAGTCAAACCTCCTGCTCAAAGCAGGAACAACTGTGGGGTGTTTCTGAGGGTCTAGCTGCATCCTGAAAATCCCCCAGGATGAATCACACAATTTCTCTGGTCAGCCAGTTTCAACATGAAGCCTGTTGGGTTTCTTGTTTTAATGCAAAGAATTGGTTTTTTTGGTTTGATTTTTTTAATGTTGCTAATAGTGTAACAAAATACATTTCAGAAAAACATCTACTTCTAGTATAGCAATATATCTGCATAGGTATGTGAATTATTAGGAAGTTAAGTGGAATGAGATTTTCTTATGACCTTATTTTATGTGCACATAAATTTTTTTTGGGTTGTTTACATTTTTTAATTTTTTGTCCCTTTTCAGCCAGGAGCTAATTCTTTCATCACAAAAAATTTTTACTCAAAAAATTATTTAAAACATTTTTCTCTATATATTGACTTAGACCAGAACTTTCACTGACTGTCAAAATGAGATCAGTCTATTTCTGCTTTATTTTACTATTTTTGAACGCAGTGAATTTGAACCTTGATAAAAAAAGAAATACCAACAGAGTCAGGAAGTTGTAAAGCTGGTGGATATTTTCTTGTCTGAAAATAAAGAAATTGTCCTAAAATTGCCCATTTTTTAAAATTATTGACAAAATTATAGTTTTAATTTTGTTTTTTTTTTTAATATTTGAAGTATATTACTTTCTGAATATAGTTTCTTTTATTGCATATATTTAAAATAAAATTAAATCACAACATGGGAAAACACTGATGAATTAGAGACTTACTAACTAATAAATAAGACAGTGTGTTTTTTTCCTGTGCCTCATGTATACTTTGTTTTATTCTCCTTATTGACAGTACTCATGTGAAGGGTTTTTAATAAAATGTAATCAAGTGTGTTGAAATATGAGGAAGCTAACAAACACTTTAATATTTAAGCAGGATATTTTGAAATCTTCTTTTTCAAAGCAATTTCAATTAAATGAAATAATTCAGGGGTGCAAGTACCTAACATCAAAGGATGGATTAGTTTTGTTATTGATTTTTTCATGCCTTTGAGATAGTTCTGTAAAAGCTTGGTAAAAATAAGACTTGCTTTAAAAATACAATTGAATTGCAAGATCTTCAGCAGAAAGATTTTAAAAGCTTTTAGACCTTTTAATCCTTTGGTTGTCTTAAGTATTTTTTTGTATAATTTAAAAAATCACTTTGATGTGTGATTTCTTATTCACAATATTGTAAACGTGAATTGTGTTATTTTAAAATAGTTTAAACATGTATGAAATTTTAATAGTCTGAAATTGACCATTTTAGTCCAGCTGACAGAAACTACACAGTTTTACAGAACTTCTTATCCAGCTTTTGTTAATGTTAGCAAGTATAAATGTATTGCCAAGTGCTATAGATGAGACAGCTTCCCCTAGCCAGGGATGATAAAATCTGTCTGTGAATGATATTATACCATGACAACTTAATTGCTTCAGTTGTATTCAATTTTACAAATTTATTAGTACAGGAGACGTCAATTGATTTTTTTTTTTCCTTGCATGATAAGTAATTTTTAAAATAGAACCTCCAAAAGGCTAAATTTATGGTTTCAGGGTTTTTCACACTAGATAATTTTCATAATATGCTCTAGTGGAAAACACTGAAATACATGTCATATCCTGGTGTTATTATTACTTTGCGTGGGAATTACACAATTAAGAAAAGAAAAGCAAAAATAATTTTAACAATTCTTGATAGTAATGTCTTATCACAATATTCAAATAAGTCAATGGATACAGAGGAGACTCACATTAAAATATAGTTTTCATGAACTGTCACATTTTTCCTTGTTTTTAGTAAGTTTCCATTGCCATTTGTTTTGATTCTTCCTGTTGGTTACAAAGAGGAAGTCAATGGCTTGCAGATGCTCTTTCCTTCTTTTCAGTAACTCTTGCTATACTTTGGTGTTTCTGAGAGCAATGAGATTTTCTTATGTAGTTCCTTGTACAGTGATACTTTCAAAAATATTTGAAAGCTCTTTAGTAATTCTTGTTGAAAAAAAAAAGACATGTTTTCCATTTTATTTTGTAGATGTGAAAGGAAAATTTGATATGGAAGGAATATAATATTCTTGTTACATATTTTTATTCTTCCTTGCTTTTCCTTATAATTTATTTTCTGGTGTATTTGGATGAATACAAAGAGGGATGAGCTGAGACTTTTTTGAAATTTTTTTTTTATTATTTTGTTTATTCCCTGAACATAAATTTTCATTGCATAAACTGCCCATTTGAGAAGGTGAAGGGCATAAACTAATAAATTGGCATAAATTTCATGAAGACCTGCCTTGTATTCAGAAATCAGCTCTGTGAATTTGGAAGACCTATTCTCAGCCCAAAGGGGAGCAGTGCCCCCACTTTGACACTGTAATGGTACAGAAGGTTGGAGGTTACTGTCTCAGGTTTGTTTAAGGTCCATAGCTTAACTTACCATTTGATTTGTAATTCAGATGGAGCACTGAGCAAAGAATTTTTAACCCCAGTGTCTGTTTCATCGTGGTTCAGTGAGCATATTTCTGTTTGATTAAACATATAAAATAAAATTGAGTCTAGAAGTGTCCAGGTTTCAAGAACTGAAAGGCCATTATTAATCCTGTTTCTCAATAAAATTAACTTAGGATGTTCTTTTCTAAAGAGAAATAAATTTAGATTAAAACAACAATTAAAAAATACTGTTATTTTCATATAACAGCAAAAAGATTGCTTTTTTGTTCTTTTAAGACATAGAGAAGAATTTGAATGGTTCAGTTTAGGCTTAAAGATCAAAGTCCAATGAGGTGGTGGAAAAGAGTGATCTTGCTGTTCTTTCAGTATCAGTAATAACCTGGTACATGTATGTTCTAGTCTGAAGTATCACATTTCATTGATTTCACTTTTTGTGTATTTCAATGTGTACTCTTTGGGGTTTTTTGTAATTCAGTGTGTACATTTAAAATAACAGTGTTGCTTAGATATGCAGTGTAACTATGAACCTTTTATCTTTGTGTTTATCTTTGTGTTGCCAGGGTTAAAAGCTTTCATAGGTGCCAGAGTTCAATGCATCTGGTTATTTCTGCATTTCCAGCCTAACAATGCTTTGTGAAAGGCTACAAGAAAAATACTGTAAAAGCAAATAATCAAGGACTTTTTAGAACTTGGTACTATTGTAGGTGGAAGTCTTAGTCTTGTACTGATTACTGTGTAAGAGACACCATTTAATGATGGAACAGTACTAAAACCTGATGGAAAACTCTCTGTGTGAAATCTGTTGGTGTTGACATAGCGGGGTAAAGTACTCTAGGCCAGGAATTTACTTGCTCCACAGAAAACAGGAAAATAGTATCTTCCTCACCACAGCCCCCAGTTTTTGTGTGGTTATTCATGTTTCATCAACTATTTGATTCAGCCTACATTCTTTGTAATAAAATAGAAAAGCAACAAGATGTTTCTTGAGTCTCTTGAATTCTCTAAAAGCTGTGACTTTTTATCAGTGATTATAAATCTATGTGAAAGAAGAAATTGTCAAGGAAAACACAGTCTACTCCCACAATATTCTAGCAGCTATATAAAAATTAATATTGCCAAAGACATCTATTTCCTTTGTTCAGCAGAAATTTAATTTCCTAGTTTCTATGAGAATTTCTTTACTTAAACATATGCAAGCTTATGGATTACTTTTATATCCTTGGGACTACACGGTTGTTCTCCAAAACATTCTTGCTAAATGACAACCCACATGTTTTTAATAGCTAGCTGTGTAAAATAAATGCCTTTTTTGCCTGAATTTATTTATATATTTATGTTCATTTATATCAGAATGCATTAATGGGTGTGTAAGGGAAACAGGAAATGGAAAGGGAAATAGCATCATATGTTCTACTTCCATTCTTTATTTGAATTTTATTATTAATCACTTCAGAGGTTAACCCTATAAAGAAGGTGGTGTTTCTATGATTTTTCAATAATCAGATGTTTAGCAGAGGTAGATATAGAATTTAATTATTACTATTTGTTGTGCATATTGAAGGAGAGATGAAAGCTGAAACTGTTCTCCTTAAAAAAAATTACCTGTACTTTGAAGAATAAAATAATTGGAAAATTACATTTTAAAAGCAAGTGAAATATATTTTTGTATGTGTCCCAAGTCTTAGGTTTAGTAAATTAAAAATATTAATGTTTCCAATTAAAATTTTAATTGCAGTATCACTTTTTAATGGGAAACAATGCATTGCCATTATGCTGATTTTAATGGACAATTTTGCTTTATTAAAATCCTTAGGAATGAAAAATAGATTTTTAAAAATAATAATTTCCTGTTACTAATTTAATTTCTGATTCAGAGAAATGGATAATTAAAAAAATAAATAAATCCTCTGAAAAATTTATTTTTAGTAGTGTTCTTGGTCAGTTCCCATCACAAAATCTTAATGGAATTTTAAGGCTTCGTAGATTATTCTTGATATTCTATGAATCCACAAGGATCCTTGAAGTTAAACTTTAAAATATAAGAAAAATAAATATTGACCACTTTTAGAATCTTTTAATTTAGATGTTTC
Source organism: Vidua macroura (assembly GCF_024509145.1). Lineage (NCBI taxonomy): Eukaryota > Metazoa > Chordata > Aves > Passeriformes > Viduidae > Vidua > Vidua macroura. Next base: position 93,115,916 of record NC_071573.1, read on the forward strand.
AGTTGATTTCATTATGATATTGTGTTTTTATAGTACAGTCTTGCAATTAGAAATCATGTGCTGAGCAGAGATTTGTACTTTTGCTGTTTTGGACGGTAGTTTAGCTGACCCGAGTAGTCATATTTGTAGTTGTTGCATTTCTCTCAACATGGAGAAGACAGAGGGTGTTAGGACAGAAGGTCTTACGTGCTTATTCCTTATCATCTTAGGAGTTTGCTGAAAAGTTATTTGAAAGCAATATTGTGTTCCAAGGGCTGTGTATGCAGTGCTGACTCCATCCTGGCAGGTAATTCAATAGCATGAGTTCTGTACCTAAGAAATAGCAATGCTTGAATAATGTACAGTGATCTTTTTTTCCTCCAAATATGTCAGATGACTTTCATAAACATGCTAAATACAAACTGCATTTGTTAACAAAGAAACTTCTAAGTTTTGTATAAATATATTTACAAAACAACACATTTATTAATTTATTTATTTGCTTATAAGTGTAAATCAAATGTAAACATTCAAAATGTATTGTAACATGCCCCATTTCCTCTCCCTTTTCCATTCATACCTAATGATTGATTTCCTGGTTCATGATTTGGTAATTATTAACAAGGTACTGTAGAGGAAGTATTAGATAATTTTCAATTCATGTAGTAGAGAATATATGATTAAATATTCTCTAAGTACTGTAACACGATGATTGAAATAGCATTGAGTTGCTACTGAGCTAAAGCATTTGATTCTAGATAACTGTGAACTGCTTGTGAAGGGTTTCACACCACAAAGAGCCCTGAAGTTTGCTGGATACTGCACTACAACCTTTGCTTTCCAGATTAGCATATTAAATTACACTGAAGACTAAGAGTCTCTTAATTTCTTTGGAATACAAGGTAGTGAAATAGAGAAAGATCAGACTGTGAACAGCAAAAATATGGAACTTTTGGATGATGAAGATTTATCTTGTGAAAAAATCTACTCCTTTTGCCCCTAGCAAGGTGTTTTTCCTTACCATTTATTTCAGTCCAGCGTCTTTTGAGTGACTTTTTGGATTGAAAAAAGATTGTTGAAAATTATTTCTTGAAAAAGAAAACCTTTCCATCACCTTTGAAGGCTGGCCATGGCTCTTCATCCTGTGACAGGCAGGCATAGTGCTTTTCCTAAGATAGCTGTAGCTCCATGCAGGGTGCCTGTATTATCTGGGATTCCCAGCACTGGCCAGCCTGAGCACCCTCGGTCTTTGAGCAGTTTCGTGCTGTGACTGTGCATTCATACATGATAAATGTGTAGCCTTCTGCTGTACTTCAATTACCCAGCAAGCTGTTTGTAGAATATCCTATATACAATATTTGTACTGCAATTTCAGAACAGATTTTTCACTTGCAATGTTTGTCATACAACTTTTCTCCCCTCATTCCTGCCTGCTTATATAACTCTGGAGAAGAAAACAAGTTTATAAAAAGCTAAACAAGATGAACCTGTAACCCATCATGCATTTTGTAAACTTATTCCCCATCTCCTTGAGCTGATTCTGTGACATCTGACAAATTCTATTGCCATAATAGAAAGTTGGTCTGTCTTTATTTCATTAGTGTGCATTGAGGATTTGAGTACAAAAAACACAGTTGCAAAACAAAAAGTCAGATTAATTTCAAGCTCGATTAAGTACATTTATCCCCTTTCCACCTTCATATTTGATGGAATGAAAAAAGTGAAAGAGATGTCAGTTTAAAATTTGATAGAATTCCACAAATTGCTCAAACATCAACTTCAACAAGTATATCAAAATAATGATTAAAAATGTCAGTAAGTATTGCTTTTCATTATATTGACCTCAGTATTTCTCAGATTTGACAGAATGAGTCAGGTATGGACTTGAACGCCAAGAATTCTATAAGCTGAGGATTTTTAGTATTAGAAGACATTTCTTAGAGAAACATCTCTAAAATGGGAATTTGGGAATTATGAGATTATTTTTTGTAGCCCTATGAGACCTTCTGATCACATATATTTATACTATTTTCAGGATATTCTGTATAATTTCTCTGGAAATACATTCATGACACTTCTAGGTTATTCCATTTGGAAAGTAGTGTGTTTAAGGACTGGGCATATATGAAATATATGAGTACCTGTAATATGGGAGAATATTTAAAATTACACAAATGTCAGAATACTTCTGCAGTTTCGAGTCTCAGAGGATGTGACAGGACTCTTGCTTTTGCCTCCATATATGCAGTGTTTGGAGACTGGTGGCTAGCTGTTAGAGAGATACTTTGGTTCTTCACAGAAAAACACAGTTCAAGTAACAAAACTCTATTAATTTAGAAGCCAAAGACATAGCTTGAAACCATCACTGTGAAATATGCTTGCGTCAGAGGGAGATTAATCCAATTTTGCAAACCTGCAAGGCACAAATAAAAGAACACTTGTTAAAAAGTAGATCTCTGCTTATAGAGAAAGATCTGATCTTGTTATTTAGCTTAGATTCTGAAATGTAAGCCTTGCAGCAAAGTTGGAACCTGTTTAAGAACATTTTCACTGAAGAGTTTTCATTGCCATAACTAGATTTGTTTCAAAATTAAACTATTCTTCAGGCATGGTTGTAAGAAACTCCATGAAAGCAGCTGCACTGGAACTTAAAATCAGTGATTCCTATTAAATGAGCGTTAAATGAGGATGCTATTTCTCTTTGTCTTAATGTTTTGCCATGCTATTTGAAATCAATTAAGGCAGCTATCTTGCAATTTAAAGTATACTAATTAAAATACCATCCTCTATTTGCAGCCATTTATTTCCCAGAAGTGTCAGTTGCTGAAGAAAGGCTTTCTTTTTTTCTTTTTTCCCTTGGAAGAACTAGAGTGAAATGATTAGGGAGAAGCCATGTTAGTAAAGAATTTATTTGGGCAGGTGAAATCTTTCATTACTGTAAGATCTGTATGTTTGCTTGTACAGTTTTTACACAGGATAGTTTTCAGGGGAATGTTTCTAATTACATATAAGAAAATTCTAAAAGAGTGAGAAAGAGAGCAGGACTTTTCTCAGTGGAATTGCCTGGGTATGTTTTTTTACTGAAAAATCTTACGTTGGTATCACGGAGCTACTAGGAGCGATTTGGTTTCAACCTGTCAATGCATAATGTTTTCAGAAACAAAACACTCTGCTGATGGAGTTAGGGAACAGTACAGTAATGGTTGGTTGGACACTCTAAAACAGTTCTGGGACTAATCATGTGTGTGTAATCAACTGTGCAACCAAAGTGATTGCACAGTTACACTGTATTTTAGAAGATATGTTACCTTTGTGATAAATTGGGGAATAAAACAAACAACTTTGGGGGAAAAAAGAAAATATGAAAATTGCTATATTTTTTTTTCTTTTACAATTTAAATATTTGTTCAGATTTTGATTCTAACTTGAAGAAGCAGGGGGAATCTTACTTTAGTTGGGCTAAATATGAAGGACACTCTGAAGATCTCTATTGTCCCAGTGTGGTACCCATACTGTTTCATTTTTCAATAAACTGATATTGAAAAATTTTCCATGCAAGCCCTATTAAGGGAAAGGATCTATAATATTTTTATATATACACTAAAACCTGCAATCAATTAATTAATTATTTTGAAGTTATCTATGAAAGTAGGTGTCCAGAATAATCCCGCTGAGAAAGTAGATAAGTAGATTGACTATGCTCATATTATGACCCGCCCCTGAGACAGAGTAACTGAGGTTCTTGATAATGGATCCCTTGAGGTGGGTTAGAGTGAAATGACACTCAATGACTGGTGTGTATATATATATGTGGGGGGGAGGGGGGGTGGTATGTGCCAGGTTAATATTGGTTGCAATAGAAAGAAGGTATGTAGCCATTTCGGTTATCATCTATAAAAATGTAAGAATAAAAAAGTACAAAAATATCACCTTATATATACATATGTAAGTATATAAAATATCACTAATATATGAGGAAAAGAAAGACAGAGAAAGAAAGGATAAGAGTAGATAGCGGAGAGGAGAAATATCACCACATGTGGATCCAGTAATGAGACTTCATTGTTGTAGTTTCAGTGTCAGTTGCTCAAAGTGATGGTTGTGGTCTTGAGCTGTTGGGGCTGGGAGAAGCCCCAACAGCAAAAGTTCAATGGGTTAATACACATTCATGCTCCCATGGGAACACCCAAGCACCTCTGCTGCAGGGGAAATTTTACACTGTCTGATGCAACACTGGTGGAAGGACCCAGAAATGAGTCTTGGGGGTCTTAGATGGTTTATGGCTCTTTCTAATGACGTGACAGATCTTTGACTCTGCTTAGTTGAGCCCCCTGTGTCTTAGAAGAGATGAATACCTTCAGGCTTACATAATACCTTCTCAAGTTGGAGGCAGGAGAAAATTTGCACTATAAAAAGCATTATGACACCTTGCTGGATCTGCTTATCAGCCTTTCCCTTATCTGGCTCAAAAGCCAGCCTGTTGCCAAACAAAGGTCAGTGTCTCATGGCCATTCTCAGTGGTGGGTGTGCAGATCAGAGATTTTGCCAGCACAGAGCCAAAAGCTCTCCTCTTCCCCTTCATTTGGGGGGTACAAACCTGGCCTCAGCAAAGAACTCATTCTTTTTGCAAATGGCTGATTGTTTGAGTTATTAACCTTAACATTTCCGTCTCCCACTGATCATTATACTTAAAAAAGAGGAAAGAGGCAGGAAAAAAGAAAAGAAACAAAGCTAAAAGGAAAAAAAGATGAAAAAAACAAAATAAATAATTTGAAAAAGTAGAATAATTTAGGAAAGCCACTGAATGAACCATTAAAACCTGAGGCTAGTTGTTATGAAATTGTTCTCTTCAGTAATACTAATTGAAGGAAAAAAAATACCTTAAAAGAAAGTGTCTGTAAACTTTGGCTTCAAAGATGGTGTAGCTGTAGAGTTTATTTTCTTGTACTTATTCTTACTCTACAATAAAGTCTTTGAGTTATCCTAAAAGAATTTTAGGAACAGAAGAAGAGAAAATTGTCTTTGGATTTCCATGAACTTCAATTACTTTGCTATATGTTTCAACAAAAATTATGATCATTTTGTTTGTTTGTGCTTCCAAATGGTACTGAAGTTGGGAAGGAGACAAAATGAAAATTATCAGAATAAGCATGTTGCATCCCGGGTTGCATTCAGGGGGGCTTTATAATGTTAGTTGCATTAGGGGCTTTATAATGTTAGTTAGCCGGTTCTGTATACACCCGTGTTTGCCCCCCGCGATGGTTCGCTCCAGGCTGCCTGCCATTGGAGTTTCCCCATGTCACTCCTGTAACCACCCCCTGTTCATTCCTGAAACGTCCTTGTCAGTCACCCCATCCCCGCGTCCCTGTTCATCCCGGAGCCCTGTTGTGTTCCCGTTGGTCGCTGTGGTCCGTGTCACCGCCACGTTGCCTGTCCCCATTGGGTGGCAGGGCTTCCGCCCTTGTCAGCCCGCCCCCTATAAAACCCCACGCGCCCCCAGTCCCATTGCCATTTTGTCCATGCGGCACTAGGGAGCGGCCGCTGTTCTCCATCGCAGCTCCATGCAACAATAAAAGCTCTCCAGCCAACCGCAAGCACAGGGTGTGCCCCCTTCGCCTCTCTGTCTTGTCCCAGTGCTGGACATGGAGCGCGGCCAGCCCTACCCCAGTGCACTGAATGCCACAGCGCCCGGGCCACGTGGCAGCCCCGGTCCTGCCAAGAAGCAGCGCCATTAGTCGGGCTCTCCAGACCAGAGAGACCCTGGCCGGGACCACGGAAAACAACACAATGCCGCATAAGCGGAAGATTTTTTTGGGCTATGTAACTGAATTTACTACAGTTAAGATGAGAAAGGACAAAAAACACCCTAATTGAATAAGAATCTTACTGAGAATTTAGGTTTCAACCTAAGAGATTAAACTACATTTTTCTGTTTCACGTACTAGTGAGTATGGGGACAAATACAGGATGATTAATGAGAATGTGAAAATGGAAATTATTTTGAATTTTGCTTACTCATGCAATGTTTAATGGTCCCAGAGTAGGATGGGATAAGATAATCTCTAACCTACAATTATGTAATGAAATCTGAGGTCAAGTAAAATGGATTTATAATTAATTTATTAACATGGGGATAAAATAATTAATAATATGAAATACAGTTCTCATATTTAGGGGCAGGCAGAGAAGTGGTTTTAGTGATGATTGCTCCTGAGTCCTGCTTACATTGGATGAAAACAAATTGAAGGATAACATAAATACATAGAAAATAAAACCTAATGCAACTTCACTGGAATACATAATAACACATTAACCATAACACTTTGAGGCAGAAATATTCTCAAACCAGCATTCTGATTGCCTATCCTAAAGGCCAATAATTGTTTCCATTCTTCTATAATGGCTTCTGGTTTTAACTGTGCAAGTGTGCATAAAGACATGGTGTATGCACAGTAGATCCAGAAATTTGGCACTTGTGTTGGGTTTGCAGGGCCAGGTTTTTATAAGGGGGATTACATGTTTGGTAAGAGGGACTACAGCTTCTTCTGTGAGAAGAAGCTTCCTCATGTCCAGCAGAGCCAATGCCAGACAGTTCCAGACTCACACTGGAGAAATTCAAAGAGAGACTGCAGGCTGAAACAGGGGAAGGACTCCTCTCCCTGAGCAGTGTCAGAAACAACTTGTGATGAACTGACCATAACCCCCATTCCCATCTCCCTGCACTACTGGGGAAGGAGGTAGAGCTGGGAAGGAGGGAGGGGTGGGGCAAAGATATTTTTAGGATTTATTTTGCTTTTCACTATCCTGCTCTCATTTTGTTAGTAATGAATTCAATTAATATCCCTAATTAATATCTGTTTTGCCCATGATGGAATTTTGGTGAGAGATGTCTTATGGATCCTAACTCATTAACCTTTGTTATATTTTCTCTCCCATGGATAGTTGTCAAGGGGTGCAATGGACTGGCTTCAGTGGGTGTCTGGCATCCAGCCAGGGTCAGCCTACTGCAGTACTCTAAGAGGGAACTGTCTTTATGAGGATGTATGACTAGTTAAATTTGAAAAAAACTTCAGACTGATCTTGTTTATGCGTTCCAGTAAGGACCTTGGCACAAAATGCATCAGCGTGCTATTGAAATACATTCATGTTACAGAAATCAGGATGCATATTAAAGCACAAGAATATTAAAAAGAACACAGAGGAAGAATTACATGACCTTGAAGATTGAACTAATAGTAATGGAATAGTTTTAATAATAGATGTTCAAAATTACATACTTTATTAGTCATAAAGTGAAAATTGAAAACCACCATAGAAAATAAAATATTTGTATTATCAGTCACTGAGGGGTAGGATGTGCTGTACTGTCAGAGATATTCTAGGATATCCTGGTTGGTCTCCAGTTGCCACTCCACCTCTTGGGTGGTTCTTTATAATATCCTGTTAGCTCCATGCTAAAGTGGTGCTGGATGTCTACATTTAGGTGACTGAACTAATCTTTTAAAGAAGTTTTTCTATCCATATTGTTGTAAATTTGACAGACTACGTGCCTATGTTGGCAAACCTAGAGCATCCTAAATGAACTGGACCAGTATGTTTCAGTAACTGGATCCTGCCTGTAGCAGCTGAAAAGGTCTGTAGGAATCAGTGACTGAGATAATTGTGTTAATGGAAGTAAAGGCCTTGCAACCTTTAAAAGCATGCAGGAAGACACCTACCTCAAGTGTTTTATCTGCAGGGCAAATTTCACTTGGATGATGATGATGATGATGATGATGATGATGATGATGATGATGTGACAGCCAATGAATAAGCTGAGTCACTGAAAAATGCACTGGTAACAATCTAGAATGTGTGTTATGTTTTGGTTCTTATGAAAAGTTATGGTCCTTAAGAAAAAGAAAGTCAAATTAGTATAGGTTATTTCTTGATATTTCCAGAAGTTCTAGAAGACCACTAAAGTGATCAAGGTAATAGATCTTACCAGAAGATACTGAAAATATAAATTATGTTTTGTCTCATGCATCAGATGTAAAACCTCCAAAGAGAAAAATAATCTATTCAACCAAATTTCTTCAACTTAAGAAAAACCTTACATAAGCATACTGTAATTAAGTTTTTACTAGAAATCTGGGGAAATCATGGAGCCACCAAATAAAGCAAGAATTTGAATATTAAAATAACATAAGAGGAAAAATATTACCATTCTTTGGGTCCAAATTGATTAACTTAAGAAAAGCTGAGTATAGATAGTTTCAGGAGCAGGAGTGGACACAAAATGTTTCTCATTATGTTCCGTATTGATCTAAGACAGAGTAACAACCACTGTGGGTTGGAGAACTACCTTTTTCCTTGATAAAATAATTCTATGTCTGTGTCCTTGTATTGACTGTCCTTACAATTGCAGTGTTGTTAATGTAGAGGTGTTAGTCAATCTTTATACTTCAGATCCCCATGTTTAAGAACTTTCTTATACTGTTCTCTATTGGTGTTTTTTTTTTTTTTTTTTTTTTTTTCATGATGTAGTCATTTACTTTAAAATGCAGATATTGGTTTCTTAAAAAAATGACTACACACTGCAGCCAAACCTGCAGTGCTCCACTTTAATGACTTGTAGAGCAGGAGGAGGCTTTGATTTTGAGGTTTGGGTTCGTTTTATTTTCACTAGATCTAGACAAAACCTCTTCAGACTCTTTTCTACAGTGCATTTGTCTGTCTACAGTGGTTTGACACAGAAGTGAAGTTTCTCAGGAAGTTGTGCTAACCAATCGATGGGCAGGTTTGGATATTGGCACCTGGAGTGACCACTGAAGACATGGACACACCTCTGAGAACACAGGGGATTAAAAGCAAGAACTCCCAGGGGGATGCTCTCTTTGGTTCTGGTCATCGGAGAGTGCAGACGCTTCCCTGCCCAGACATGGGCTGGGTGGGGGAGGGGAAGCCATGAGGCCTGGAAGAGGTAGGCCCAGGGGGTCTGAAGGACTGGAACAGGGCAGGTCCCCCGCAGACGGAAGGGTGGAGAGAAACAGAGATGCATTTGTTTCCCCTCACCCCAGAGGGAAAGAGACAGAGAGCCTGACGGCACCTGGAATTTGCCAGCAGAGGAGAAGGAGAAGGCGGGGGGAAGGTGTTGAAGTCCCAGCCGTGGGAGTTGGAGTTCTGAGCAGAGATTTCAGCCGTCCGGGGAGTCCGAGACTTTTAACCCCTTCTTGGATGATGAAAGCTTTGTAAAATATTACTCCTCCTCAATTTGAAGTAGAAGAGAGACAGTCCAGGACCTGAGATGTTAGAAGAAGAAATTTTTAGGTGGGAGGAGATGATGGAGTGCCTTGTGGCTGGACTTTTCTTGATAGCCATAGACTGAACCAATTTCTCCTGCAACAGAGACTGCATTTTTAGGGGGATGCAATGGTGAGCCAAGAGACCTGCTTCAGCGACTACCAACGCAGGAGTGGAGTGAACAGAGAAAAGCTGAGGAGGGTTCAGGAAGAAGATGATCTCTCTTCTTGAGACCCTCGGCCCCAGGGGAGGAAGAAAATGGGGGGGACTGTGGTCCCAAAATGAGAAGCTGAACTGTTGTTTCTTTTGGTCCTTGGCAAAGCATCCTTAAAGGAGCCCTATGAGCAGTCTGTCCATGCACGGTGGTGAGAGCACTGTGACATGGAAAGGAGAGGGTCACACTGGCAGATTTTCTCTGGGTGGTTGCCATGTGTGACATGGAAACACAAGAGGTGGCAACTGTGTTTCCTGGAGGGTCCATGGTGCAAGAGAGACTCCTCTCTCCCTTGATGGACTGAGTATTGATTATCTGAAGGGTGATGACTTGATTGAGGGTCCAAGTTGTGTCTCACTGTGGTTTGTTGTAGTTTGGGTGGGGGGAGGAGGAATGTTTTGGAAGGTTTTCATTCTGGATTTAGTGTGTGTCTTTCATTATAGTAGTAGCTAAATAAATTTATTTCTCATTTGTTTTTAAGCTTGGGCCTGCTCTATTCTGTTCCTGATTGCATCCCACAGCATTTATTTGAGGAGGTGAATTTTCATGGGGGCGCTGGCATTGTGCCAGTGTTAAACTGTGACAGCATTACACCTACCACAAGAATTAGTGTATAAACATAAATGCTGTTTAGAAATTCATCTTTGCACCATTTTCTTCTGGAAGCACAGAGTATACTGTTGCATTCAGTATTTTCCAAAAGCAAATTAATTCAGACTGACATTTTCATGATGCTTTTGGCATACAAAGCAGATGGATTCCTAAAATAAATTAAGCAATTTACATAAATTTATAAATTGAGTTATCTAAATGATAAAAAAAAATAAAATGTGGAGAGGAATAAAATCCTAATACTTAGCAAAGTAATTTCACAGATCAGCATGTTGTGGGGTTAGCCTTTTCTCATAGTTCACATGGACAAATAATTTAGTTTGATTCCTGCCCCTGAAATTTCTACAGACCAATTATATTGTTGTTAAGTATTTTCATTTTGATTACAAATGCCAAAAGCATTCTGAATTCTGCAGCAAAGTGACAGATCGGAATGATACAATGAGCAGACAGCTGAAGGGCCATGTGGGACAATTAGTGAATTTGTACATCACTTACCCAAATTTACAGTTTACATAATGAAACATAGCGTGTGTATTTCATCTTCAAATGCATATCTTCAGTAAGCATAAATTTAACTTTCCTGTAATACGCTTAACTATAGAGGCATGTGTGTGGAAATTTTTGAATAAGCCCAAGCATTCACATGACAAATAAGTATCTTTCAGATACATTTCCATTGGGATCTTACACCTTCAAGGTTAGGAACTAGCATTTATCTGTCCTTCTGTCCTGCAGAAGTTAAGGAGCAGTCACCTAACTCCTTTTTAGCCTCCTATTCTGTTTTACATCTACTGACCACCCTTTTGACATCATTGAGCTAGTTGAGTTAACAAAGCTAAACTTGGGCCAGTTATTTGTAACATTTATGCAATATCAAATTCATTGCTTCTGAAGTAAAACAAATTCTTTGAACTGTAAATATTCTATGACATAAAAGATTGTTGCATACTCTCTCTTGATTTATAACTTCAGTGTATCACAGTCATGACAAGGCATCTGCTGTGTTTGCTGACACATTATTCTTAACTTCAGGACCAAATCCACTGAATTCTCTTTCTATAAATAATTGCCCATCACATCTTTACCATTTCTTCAAAAACTTCAGTGATTAGTACTCCATAAAGAAATACTATTTCTTATACTGTAAATAAGCAGTTTAATCTTCTAATTTCTCATTATAAATATGGGATGGATTGTTTTCCCATTACTATATATTCATCTATCTGAACAACTTTTCCTATAAGAAACAAATAATGGCTGACTTTTGTTCAACATAGGATAAGGAGAGAAGGAAACAAACGTCTAAAAAATATACTGTATTTTTATCTAAAGGGGTTAGACATGGCTAACATGCTATACTACCTAAATAAATAAATGGGTAAGTTGTCATTGCCTATTGTAGTATTAAATGCGCATGCTACATGCTGTACCAATACTTGCTGCAGCATCAATGTACATTGTATAGTTACATATATACAAATATGAAAAATATCTAAAAATTCATTATATATTAGCATTAATGAACTGATCTTACCCATTAGTACATTTATGGTTTAGATATGAAACTAAGCTACATATTTTTGACTGGTTTTTTTCCTAACATATTGACAGGGGGGTAATGCCATCCTTTTGAAATTATAAAAGGACAGGCTGTGAGCTTTAAACTGAAATAAAAGAGACTGAAAAGGATCTAGGTTTCCATCAATTATTTTGCTGATTTTTTTGTCCATATGCATAGCTATGAATTTTTCAGATATCCATGTGCTGTCAGAAAGAGAAGCTAGCATAAAATACTGATCTGATTTTTGCCCTCCTACCAGTTTCACAAAAAACAAAGATGACATATAAACAAAAATTAAAATGCTCTAGTAAAATTATTTATAGCACAGTGTAGTTCTGTCATATGATTTCATCTTTGTTAACATTAAAACATTCTGACATTTCCTAATTAATGTTATTATATATGCTAATTCTTGGTAAGAAGGGTCTAAAGAGCACAGCTGAGAACATTCTTTCTTGTTTGCATAATTGCTCTGAGCAGCTGTATACCTTATTTTTTCAATATAAAACAGTAAATACAAGTTAAGCCAAATAAAGATTCACTAGGATCATTTCCAATCAGTATATGATTTGGATTGTCATATATTTAAATTACATAAAAATACATTTCTTTTCTTAAGAAATTTGAATTGGTGTGTCTCTATCACACACAAAAGTTCAAATGTGTGTCACTCATATATATAAAAAAAAATCTGACATTCTGTTTAGTTTTCCTTTTGTTTTGCTATGTGGTGTCATCAAGATGAAACTTACATGACATTCAGCGTAACAAAATATTGCTGTCACTGGTTTTGGTTTAGGTAAGTTTATGTATGTATCCTGCAATTTTTTTCTGATGGCTTCTGTTGAACCACAATTAGGACATCAAGATGAGGTCCTTGAGAACATTTTCGTTTAGTTTAGTAGTGTACCACAGTGTTGGGTTGAGGGGCTTGCAGTCAATAATCTTGGAGGTCTTTTCTAACCTTAATGATTCCATGATAATGATATGAGACATAAATATGTGCTGTACACAAGTAAATGACATTTTAACCATTTTTCCTGGAAAAACTGCTGAATGATGTGCAGAAACAAGGTCCTCAATGCTAGGAAACAGTGTTTTACAGGATTCTTGGATACTTTTTAAAGAGAAGCATTAATTAGGAGATCCCTTTACTAACACAGCAGTGTTTCTGTGGCATGGATATGTTTGTAGGGGCACTGTGCCATACATGCCTCCTACCTGTTGTAAGGGAACTTTCTGCCTCTGGTCACTGACTGAGGCGGCCGAGCCCACTGGAGGCAGTTTCAGGGATTGCTGTAGTGACATGGAGGGGAATGTGCCACCCTCTGCTTCCCCTGGAACTCCCTTTTCCATTGCCAAGTCAGAGCCTTCTCTTCCTGTTACTGTCAGTAATACTGATTTCTCAGAATTCCTGATTTAAAATACTAATTATAAAAGAAAATTGCATTTATTATTTATGATGATTACTTGGCAGTCAAAAAAAAATGTCTTGCCCCAGAAGTTCTCAGAAATATCTCAAGCCTTCTCAGCAATTTGAAGATGAATGTGTAAACACACAGTATCTTGAGCATTAACCTACACCTTTCTGAATATTTTAGGATCTGTGTTTTCCTTTCCCTTCATAAATGTGAAATTAACTTCTAGATAATTTAAATTATACATAATGTATAATTTTTCTAGTTTAGATGTTTTTTTTTTCTCCCTGCATTACAGTCTTTGTTGCATTGCCTTACTATTCCATATGGTATGCCTTTGGCTAGCTCTAGGAAGTGTCACAGCTTCACTCTCCATTAGTTCCATAATACCAGCTACAATAGCAGATCCTGGCTAAAATAATTTTATATTCTTTTGTCAGGGAACACACAAACAAATTGATCTATTAATGTCTCACAGTAACAAAATGTCTGCATTTTAGGCACCCATATATTCTGTATAGACATTATATGTGCTCTATTTAAGGCTGACTTCAGAATAACTGAAAACAATGCTGGATTTATGTATATTTTGTAGTTAAACACTGTGCACAGTTAGTCACTCCTCTTTCTGATGTTACTTATGTTTTAAATAAAGCAGCCTCTGTGTCCACACCTGCAAGATGCTGTGCATTTTCAATTCCCAGTGAAGTCTGCCACTGAGAATAAATCATGTCTTACAATTATTTACACACCATGGTGTAAGTCCCTCATGAGCCTTACACAGAATGTCTATGTGGATGTGCACACAAACTGAAATGCACTTGCAAAGTGCACTTCTGCAGCAGTGCATTTTTTCTCCTGGCTCCGGGCAGCTCCGGCACTTTTCGGCACCGCCTCCCTCTGAAGCTCGATCTCGCCGCTTCTCTCCCGCGTGCCGCTACCGCGGTGCGCCGGCTGGGGCTTGCCAGGTTCTGTCGCCCGCGTAAGGGCCCGAGGCAAAGAGAGAAAGAATGTCCAAATCACCCACCAGGGAGGCAGGAAGGTTTTATTGTCGTGGAGAACTGCGGCGGAGGGGCCGCAAACTGCGCTTCCAGCGCCTGCATGGGGGAAATGGCAACCAGGACTGGGGGGAGCAGGATGATATAGGGGGTGTGACAGGGAGGGCAGACGCCCTCCCGCCCAATCGGTGCAGGTGCAGGGAGTGGTCACAGGAGTGGCAGGGGGAAGCTCCAATGGCAGGCAGCCTGGAGCGAACCACCGTGGGGGGTGGAGGGGGGGAAACACAGGGGATGCACGAGGGTACACAGAACTGGCTAACTGACAAAGATCAGAACCCCTAATCTAAACTGAAGCCTGGGATGCATCATCTCCCTGTTTTTCAAAATATAAAAAAGAAGAACGGCTGTTTGATCTTCTTCGCTGCTCGTCTGGTTGCTTCTTCGCTCAGCTTCTGCTCCTGGTGTTTTCTTCTGCTGCTGCAACGGCTGCCCTTTACAGATGGAGAGGGCCTGCTAGATGATGCTGGGGCTGGTTCTTCCCTGGGTGTTTGGGGATAGGGGAACTGGGACAACAACTTTATTACAAACACGTGGACTGGGGACAAACACGGACTGGGGTAGCTGAAAGATTTTTTTCTGGGGCTTTGGGGAAAAGCATTTTTTAAAGAGATGTAGGATCTTTTTTGTCCTTGCATCACCTGTGGTTTGTTGCCACCCCCCGATTGGTGGGGTCATCTGCCTGCACCCACAGGCACTCTGATGTTATAACTCACCACCTGCACAACTTGATAAATCACAGCTCCCCTTGAGGTGCTGTAGCCTGCCTTATTTTTATCTTCATGCGAGGCAGATGCGCATCCTTTTTTCATTTTTTTGGGAGAATGGGGTCTCGGTCCCCCCTCCTCTCTCCTTCCACTGTCCCTGGGGATGTCCTCCCCAGAAATGGACATTGGATTACAAAATGTCCTTTCCGATCACAGTGGAAGCATTGGCGTTTTGATGGAGGCTGCCTCGGACCAACGTTCTTTGGAGGCACAGTACCTAAGGCAACCATGTAGCTTCTGGGCTTTTCAGGGATCTTGAGCTGTGTGTCAGTGTTCATGGATGCTGTTTCTGGGACAAACTTGTCCTGGACCTCTGATCCCTCCACATGCCTCTCAGCTGTCCCCCTGACCCGATCTGTGGAATTAAAAAAATGCTCAGAAACCTGCTCCTGCTCCCCCCTCCCCCTGCTTCCCTCCCTCCCCGGTTTCTGGGAACCATGGGAATGAATGCAGAGGTGGAGGCTCTTGCTCCCCCTCCCTCCTCTTCTCTCCCCCCCGGCTCTCCGGGGCCCATGGGAATGTGGAGGCAGGGGTTCCTGCCCCTCCTCCCCTCCTTTTCCCTCCCCCCCCAGATCTCTGGGGCCCATGGGAAAATGGGGGTAGGGGTCCCCACTCCTCCCTCCCGCCTCTTCCCTCCCCCCTCGACCTCTAGGACCCATGGGAAGATGGGGACAGGGTGCGGGGAACAGGATGGGGCTGCCTCCCTCAGGCAACGGGGCGGAGATGGCAGAGCTCTCCCCGGAGGGAGAGGGAGGGGTGGATGATGCAACTGGGACAACATGCAAAGGACTGGAGGGAACGCCCACACGAGGGGGAACAATGGGTGAGGGAGTAATCTGACCTCCCAAGGGGGGCGGCACCCACACCCACAGGGAGGGGGTTGGGTTAAAGGTGGGGACAAAGGGAACAAAGGAAAGAAAGGGGCTGTGGGAAGTAGAAGCCCCTCCATGTGGCCATCCTCCATCTTGGGAAGACAAAGACCCCAACCATGTGGCTGCGGCTTCCTCAGGGGAACAAAGAAAAGGGTTCAAGAAAACAGAGCAGCGTGGGGTAGTGCCAGAACTGGGATTTTTAACTGGGAAAAAGGGAATGGGAAAGAAGTTTTGGGTCAGTTGCTCAGCGAGGTAGCTAATTTGGCTAAGGCGGTGGTGCTGGGGGGGCTCGGGGGAGCCAGGGGCACGCTCCATGCTTGTGGAGCTGCCCTGTGCCTTAGAGCGGCGGCATACTCCCCCCTGCCCACCTGGATTAGGGGAAGAAGAGGTAGGAGAAGAAGATGGGGAAATGGGTTCTGGGGAAACAACAGTTTTGCATACTCCCCCCTGCCCACCTGGATTAGGGGAAGAAGAGGTAGGAGAAGAAGATGGGGAAATGGGTTCTGGGGAAACAACAGTTTTGCCCAATGGCTCTTTCCCTTCCCTGCTTGCTTCCCACGCGGACTCCGCTTTTACAACTTCCGAAATCAGCAAATGGAGGGTGGCAAAGCAACCTTTCACGGAGGGATCCCTGTGTTCGATCTCCTCCACCAATTTTGCTCCCACCCTCTCCCAGAACTCCTTTGTGAGAGCGTCCCCCACGGTTACACATGGGAAGGAAAAGTACAGCCATCGTACAAACCTTTTAACAGCACCTTTGTGGGGTGGCCCTTCACCGATAGAATTCCCTTAACTAGGGAATAGAATTCCTTCTGGTTGTTAGTTAGCACGGTCCCCATGCTACTCCTACCCACACCACCTCACCCCTGGTGCAGAAAAAGCAAAAAAAAAACCAAAAAACGCAGCCGGCCCCGGCGGCCGCCACTCACGCTGCACGCTGCATGTTCCGTACCCTTGGAAGTGTGGTCAAAGCCCACCCACATGAAGGGGAGTATTCGCCAGGTAACCCCCGCTGCTAAATACTCACCAAACCGGAGTCTCTGCAAACAAAAAGCTGCCACCAGGGTCCTCAGTCCCGGGAAGTTTTTCTTTTTTGGCTTGTCGTGGCTGTGAAAAGTTTCACTTCCTCTCCCACATGGCGAGGCACCGCGTGCCTCCCTGTGGGTGGCGGAGAGTTCACTGACTTACTTTGGGGAGATTTCGCTCCTGTTTTCAGTCTAACACAAAGCACTGTTCCAGCGCAGCTCTGCGGCTGCGCGGTGGCGCTCCGCGCTCACTCAGCTCAGTGGTGGCGCTCACTGATTGGCAGTGTGGCCCTGGGCCGCTGCCAGCGGCTCCCCGCGTGGCTCCCGGTGCTTCGCGGTCAGTCTCCACCTGCGCGGGCGACTCCGCCGGCCCTGGCCCCGCTGTTGGGCGTCACTTGCGGTGGTGCGTTGCTTCTCTCGGCTCTGGGCAGCTCCAGTGCCTTTCGGCACCACCTCCCTCAGGAGCTCAGGTTTGCCACTTGTTCCCATGTGCCACTGCTGTAGCATGCCGGTCGGAGCTTGCCGGGTTCTGTCACCCATGCAAGGGCCTGAGGCAAAGAGTGAAGGAATGACCAAATCACCCATGAGGGGAGCGGGAAGGTGTTAATAGTCATGAAGAGCTGCGGCGGAGGGGCCATGACCTGTGCTTCCAGCGCCCGCATGGGGGAAATGGAAACCGGGACCGGGGGGGAGTGGGATGATATAGGGGGTGTGACAGGGAGGGCAGACGCCCTCCTGCCCAATCGGTGCGGGTGCTGCGGCAATGACGTGTACCATAGCGACCAACAGGAACACAGCAGGGGCGGACATGAGGCTTCGGGGTGAGTGAGACCACAGGATTGGGGTGACAGACACAGAACTCCCAGGACTGGATGGGGGAGTGGTCACAGGAGTGGCAGGGGGAAGCTCCAATGGCAGGCAGCCTGGAGTGAACCACCACAGGGGGGTGGGAGGGGGGGGGTGAGGAAACACAGGGGATGCACGAGGGTACACAGAACTGGCTAAGTGACAAAGATCAGAACCCCTAATCTAAACCCAAACCCGGGATGCAACACACTTCTCCATGGGACACCTCCCTTGGGCCTTCCCTTTGCCTGGCTGCTCCCTACAGCCCAGTCAGGTGGGTACAGAAGGTCACAGGTGATCCATGTAGGTGACCTGGTCATTCCATTGCCATTCCATTGACTGCAGTCATCTTGAGCATGATCCTAATGTGATCTCTGAAATATTTTAAGACTTTGTCAGCTGCAAATGTGAAGAACACAAAATGTTAATGAAAGACTTCAACACCATTAAATCTGCTTATATTTTAAATAATGTGGGATGTAATTTGTGGCAGATGCTTTTATGTAAGACTTCCATACAAATTTTGAGCAGCATAAGATTTATAAGATAGCAGTTCTAAAGAAATACTTTCTTAGAAAATATATAGTTATAAATAATTTTATTTTTATCTGTTTTAATCAGTAGTTGCTATTTTCCTCAGTGTTTGTAGCGTTCAAAAGATACTTTTCAACAATAAGATTTCATATCTGTTAAAAATAAATTTTATTTTATTATAGACTTCAGAGATGTTAAAAATACATTTATTCTATTTGATATTTTCCTAATGTTTCAAAATCTTTCCTACTATGGTTGTTCATGGAGCTGGACTTTGAATATTATTCTTTATGAAAGCAATATTTTTCCCCTTTGTGTGGATTGCCTAGGAATTGATCTCAGTTTAAATGTATATATTGACCAAATGTAAATATATACTGACTAGAATATGAGAAGTTTTCAGGTAATGGATGGATGTTGAGAGGTTCATTTCAGCTTTGCATCACATATGACAGGTCTCTGAAAGCAGATGTTCTGCCACTGCACCCTCCTCCCCATCACCAAACATGTGAAAAATAACAAAGCAGGACAGATCGGTAAATTACTAATATTCACTGGGTAAATTATTAATATTCACTGGTGTAAACTCAAAAGATTAATAAGCAAAAATAGTAAAAATTACATAAATTAAAAATGGGAGGGAGAAAAGTCCAGAGGCTTTGGGAGTGGTTAAAACAGAGGAGGTAATGGATTGGGCAAGTGGCAAAAAAGAACAGAAATAGACCTGAGGAACCAGGGAGGAGGCAAGATGAACCAAGACTATATGACCGTGACATTAGAGCAAAAAGCTGGCTTATTTCCCATTAAGGGATTGTGTCTTACTTCAGACAACACAACTTAAGTCTTTTTATGATTCCTACCTTGTTACTTTTCAAATTCACATGACTTGCTTAAAGCGTCAATGCCTAAAAAAGTCACTCATCTTGCAGTAATAGGGACCAGACTATAGACATTGGTAGGTATTTACCCAAATGGTGTTAGCTGTGAAACTAATAAAATAGATGTGAGAGAATAGCTGAAATACTTCAGAAAAAGTTAAACTAGGTGCATGCTTTTATTAGCTTAGTATTTTAAATGTGGAAATATATGTACCTGTGTAGGTATGGGGATGTGGATATCCATAAAAAAAAATCTTGATTTCTGTAATTTACATGCATTATTTTGCCCTGGAAATGGTGAGGTGTGGCTTAAAGACATTTTAATTTGGGTTGTATCTTCATCTAAGAAAGGCAGCAGGGAATCAATTGAACTAATTTTTTGATTGAAGGAAGTAGTTGAGATCTCTGTCATACCAGACTGCAGCATGTTTTACTTAGCACATTTATCTCAATTTAACTAAATGACTAAATGAAATGCATGTTATTTGGATTTTTTTTTTTCTGATTACAGATCTTGTAAGAGTCAAGAATAAATCTTTGTCCATGAAAGTGCAGTAGTAGTTACTACTGTTCAGTCTGAATGCAATTTTTTTTTTTTTAACATTGTATAAAAATGTATTTATACTGTCATGGAGGGAGCGCAAAATCCATAGATTTTAAATTCATCCAGTGTTTGGTCTTCACAGATTTCAACACTATTAAACAAATTTTCCTCATTCCTAACACTTATTTTTGGCTTAGATCCTCCTTTTCTATGTTATATAATACTCTATGCAAATTCTAATATTCCATGTATTTACTTTGATAAATTTGAAGTATCAGATAGTGCATTAAGGAATGTCAGCAAACAGTCAGTTCTTCCTCTCTTTCCAAAAGGGCATCCTCTACAGTTTCATAGCTGTATAGACTAAAGAAGTTACATATTTATATTGAAGAGGGAGAAGATAAAAAACTTTCAGAAAATGACAGTAAGCTATTGAAGTCAATGGGATTTATTTGTATTTATGATAATGCAATTAGAGTTAAACCAGTGATTTTGAGAAATCTTGTTTTTCAGCTTTGTTTTTTAATAAGGATATTATTTTTAAATAAACATTTTACCAACTGAAGAAATATCCTTGTTAATTGCTGCTTTTTTCCTGATCGTAATTTTGGTTATGTGGTAAACCACTCATGTTTTTCTCATGTTTCAAAGGAAAAAAAAAAAAAAAAAGTGAAATAGCATTGTCTTTACCACAGGAACAGAAGATCCAGCTTTAAATAGTTTTGCTTTTCATAATTACCAAGCCTTTATTTTTCACTAACTTTTATGATAAAATGTATTATTGCTTAGTATGACTTGCACAGGTGGTTCTTTAGTTCTTGCTTTCATCTTCTGTGTATTATTTATGAACAACAGCGATTCCTTTGTGTTTCCTTTACTACTGGCAGTGTTTTTACCAACAGACTCGGCAAGTGGCAATCCTTCCTTAGATGTTTCAGTTTAGCATTGCTCTTTTGGAAATAAACAGTAGACTTTTCAACATGAAAATTCTGTTAATAATGGATGGCATTTATCAAAAACAGCAAGCATACCTCTAAGTGAGATTCTCTGGGGCTTCACAAAGGAAAAAAGAAAATATTTCAAAAAGTCAGGTAGGTAAGTGGATGGTTTGGAGAAGGGCAAGTAGGAAGAAGGCTTTTACCACAGCAAGTGGCATTTTCTGGAGAGGGTGACACATTCTATCTTGACCTGGTTGCCTCCCTCCAACCAGTACTTACTTCCCAGTGCAGGAGTGGGGGGTCCAGCAGCCCCAGCTGCCTTACTGGGATTTACGAATCCCTCAAAACCAGGCACTGGAGGCTACTTGGAGCCAGCAGCCAGAGCAGCCCTACACAACTGAGCTGTTGTTCACAATCTGTGTCATGTGCCAGTTTGGGTCTATTTCTGGGGGTTTAATTTTTTTTCTCAGTCTGTTACTGAATGAAGTCTTTCTTATCTCAGTGTCCATTGTCCTCATACTTTCTCATGTCAGCTACCTTCTGCAGCAATATTTTTAGCTCATAATTCTGTTTTTACTTATTTCAGGAAAAGGTAGAACATCCCCTGGGATTGCAGTTAATAGCTTCAAGAAAGATCTATATAGACAAGTTCATATACTGTGAGAAACTTCATAGTAGTGACAAATGGATCAATCCTGCCAAGCTCAGAACTATTCACTAACTCTTAGATCTAACTGCATCCCATTAGGAGCAGTGCTGGACTCAGCAAAGCAGCTTCGGTGATTACCATTGTCTGTATTTTAGCACTCAGCTTCTCAAGTGAGATTCGCAAAGCTGACTCCTGATCCTTGGAATAGATTGGTAGAAAATTTTTTTCTTTAGGCTGAATCTCAGACTCGTGCTGTACTCTAGATATCAAATTCAGTCAAAAGTCAAGGAACGGGAAAAACTGGAGCCTACGCTTGTGGCTTCTACATAATTCAGTTAGTTTTTTTGCCTGTAGCTGGTCTCTTGTGGGAAACAGAAGTGCATAATCAAAGTCATCTATGTCCAGATCCATGAAGGTTCAGCATGGTCTGAGAAGTTTGATTGAAGCAGTCTCTGTGGTAGGTATCACTTTCTTGAAATTGGGTTAGGCAGAGCTTTGAAACACTACACAAACAGTCAGAAAGCTGAAAATAATACAGTGTGTCCAGTACTCTAAGTTCAACTGTTCAGGGAAAGTTTTTGTCTTAAACAATCAACACATGTCTGCTTAAAGGTTCTTGAATCACATTCCTGAAAATAAGCAAACAAAAATTCCATGCAGACAAGAATGAAGTAACTAAGTGGTTCACTGAGTGCTTGACTTTGGTATTTCTTAATGCAAATCACTATGTAAGATCTTGGGATATAATGCCATCTACTGGCATTTATTTGCTATCTATGTATGTTGCTTAGATATATATAAGGCCTCTGAGCTTGCTGGAGTGACTACTGCAGTCTCACAGGGCTAATTCAGTCTTCTGAAAATGACACTAACAGGCTGGTTTATTTGCTGACACATAGCTGCAAGGAAGTTGATGCTCCAGAAGATCACAGGACTCCAAAGGTCTCCATGTTACTTCTGAAAAATCCATGTGGAAGTTTTTGGATAGCCTAGAATATCTAAAATGTCCCTTCATGCTTAAGGGTCTTTAGGAAATGGAAATGAGCCCTAAATCTTCTCTAGATGCAAACAGGATCTTAAGCACCTCTTCATAGACCACCTGCATGCAGAAAACTTCTTTTAGTTACCCAAATCTCAAATAGAGCAAAGGACATTTCCTTCTAATAGTTGTGTGGGGACACTGGGCCAAATACCTCCACTCTGTCTTTTTTCACACAAAGGAAGTCAAGTTAAATATTTTTGGCAAGCATCTATCTTTAATATGCCTATGGTCAGCAAAAACTAAAATATCTTCCAGTTAAACATTTCTAGGATATTTAAATGCTGAGGTAGACAAAGATTGAATGCTATAATTATTATTAAAGTGCTCAATTACACAGAACAATTTAATGACAATTTACTAATACCCACTTTGGCTTCAGTATTATTAAATGTATTTTGCTATTAACTTTTATTATTTTTAAATATTGGTTTTATAAGGCATTTTTAGTTACTGGTGAAATTACGCTTGAGGAGACAGAAGTGTTGTGAAAGCTTCAAGTCCAGGATAAGTAGGCTGCCTGTAGCAGATATTGGATATTTCTTAGTATGTACAAAGATACACAGTAAATGATCTTTGGTCCATCTATTAGGAAGAAAATTACATTAAAATAAGATATCTCTCAAAGACTGGAGCATTAATTACAATTTTACAGATCTGTAAGAGAATAATTACAAGTCAATTTGGCTACGTCTAGAATTTCAAATAGGATCTTCTGAGGTCTTACATTCTAAATTTAGATGCATCCAACATATCTAATTGATGTCTGATTCTTTCTTCTACTTTGGATATTTTTCAAGATACACTATCAGTTCCTTAGCACATTCATTATATTGATCAGATCCAGATTGCAATGTTGACATTTGTTTATGCAGTAAATCCCAACTTGACAAAAAGATTGCAAGTTAGAAATGATCTTAAAATCAACCTAGGGTGTCAAAATCCTTAATAAATTCAGTTAACTATAACAATTAAAAAGCAAAAGAAGAAAAAAAAAGAGCAAAAAACCAAACAAACAGATAAACCTTCCATATAAACAAAATCCCCCACCACCAACAACACAACCACCCCCTCCCCCACCCCCCTCCAAAAAACCCACCAAAAAATACCAAAACCCAAACCACATTTTCTTTACTGGAAAAAACATATTGCATTTATACTGGGCTTTCCAGTAGCCACTCCTGACTAATCTGGACAAAAGACTATTCCTGTGTCTTTTTCTTGCAATCATGTTGATGAAGTGGGATTTCAGAACAGCCTCTGAGAAGGCTTATTTGTAGAAATATTCATTTTACCTTCTCAGTAGGTCAGCTTCATGCTGTTACTTTTTTTTAATCTAAAAGTTATGCTTTCTATTTAGGTATGTCCAGAGTTTTCAGAATTGATTAGGTATTTCATTCAAAGCCTGTCTCTTGCAAAATGTCTAAAGGGACTGTGGAGAAGGGACTCAAAAATGAATCCTATTTTTGGCTATACTAGGTTATAGCTTTGCTTTATGCTTATTTTTAACCAAATAAATTTGAGTTCTTCTTTATAAATTCCTAAAAATTCATCAGGAAAGGTTGAAAGTGTCCTTACAACAAAACAGTTAAAATATTCTGGGAAAAATTGCAAATGTAGGTTTCCCTCAGGCACAAAAGAAAATTTATTCATATTTGCTGCATCACAATGTTTTTGCATAAAAGTAGCCATGTCTTCCTTTTCCCATGCTTTGAAGGAAAGCTGTGGCTCTAACTGGAGTTTCTACACAATGTAAGACCTAAATGATAGAACAATGAGCTTTTGGATCATTACTTAATGATCTGATTGCCAGATTGGCAATTGGTTTTCAGGACTGAAGGCACATGCAGAAGAAGAATGTCAGGAGAACACTCAAGTAAAATTAAACAATTAACCAAGGAAATATACAAATAAGAACCTTTTTAGCACTTCAATTGTCAGCATTAC
The DNA here is from genome assembly GCF_024509145.1 of Vidua macroura. Lineage (NCBI taxonomy): Eukaryota > Metazoa > Chordata > Aves > Passeriformes > Viduidae > Vidua > Vidua macroura. The sequence goes on from NC_071573.1 coordinate 93,140,079, forward strand.
ACAGATTTTTAGTAATAGAATTTGGGCATTGGGTATTTAAATTCCACTGAAGTCACACTTTGGGTGCTTCATTCCTTTTACTTGTTTTTAAATCGAGCTTCAAATTTATGTAGCTGTCCTACTAATGCAATCTTTCAGAAGAGAAAGTTCACCTAGGGCTTTCTAAATCTTACATGAGTATCATTACTCCTTAAACATCCTTCCTTAGTCGTGAATATGCAATTTTGCTTGAAGTTTTATGTGTCAGGACAATAATTTATTTGAACTGATGTTTTCAGTCTGGCACATCCTTCTCTGTCTTTCTTCTTGGGAAAATTAGCATAATGTCTTTGAAAGATAACCAATAGAATCCTTAATTTATGTAGTGTCTCTTCATTTTCTGTTTGGTTTTAAAAGCTTATTGCAGTTTTAGAAGCAGTTTAAAATAATATAAATGTTACTTAATCTCCAATAGCATGAAACTGGTAGGATTAAATAGATATGCAATCTTTTTATATATTTCTATCTATATTTTATATTATGTGTCTGCATCATTATATATATGAAGGTCTTTTAGTCTGTGTTTTGTGCCTTTTTTATTTAGAAATTGTTTCTTGAAGTAGTTACATATTGAATATGAATCTCAGTTCGAGCTATAAGTTATGTCTATAATAGAAACAAATAAATAAATTGGTACTTTTGTCCAGAAAGATTTGTCTTTAAACCATGGTTTCAATAGTTAATTTTAATTTTGATATAGCATAAAATTGGTTTTGAACAATTTCTTAAATTGTTCTAATGAATAAGCAGCACCAAATAAAGATTTATATTAAAAAAAGCCAAACTTGATTCTCTGACACCTTCTCTTCCAAAAGAAAAAATACATTTCTTCCCCAAAATGTAATATGTAGAGTTCTTAATCAAAAGAGCGAGGAAAAATGTAACACACCCTTCCACTGACTCCAAAGAATACTTAAAATCATATCAATGTACTTTCATTCAAGTAATTTGAAGATAAAAGGAACTGAATGCTTTGACATAACAAATGAGTAAACTTGGAGAGAAAAGCTTTTTAGTCTGGAAATTAGATGGCAGAGAAGAAACGTAACAGAAAGTGGTAAAACTGTGAACTAACAAAAAGTTGGGGAAGGGGGAGCAGACAAGGGCAAGAGGGAAGCAGTGGTAAAGAACTGAAATGTTGTAAACAGGAGTTACAGAAAAAGAAAAACAACCTACACTTTGTATTATCATGGCATAACCTACACTTGTGCTGAATCACTAAGTTAGTTTTTTCCTTTTTTCTCCTAAAAGAGGTCATATCCTTAGTTATAAGTGTTAATGTAGAAATTTGGGTTTTTTCCTTTTTAAAATTAGGTTTGATAGCATTGTGTCACTTTCAGAACAATAAATTATTGGATATTATCCCAAATGATCCCTAAGATTTGAGAAGCCCATTTTTATCTCTTCGTCTTACAGTTTTTCTTACAAAGATTATGGATGAGCATATGGGGAGTGGAGATTGGAAAAGTCCTCTCCATCACTCTGAAGATCTTCTCTTTGGATTTTACCATAGAAGGTTATGCCTGTGTATGAGTAAACTTGATGTCAGACCACAAATAACATGTCTGTTCATTTTTGTGATTTAATAAATTCCTGAAAGTATTGTGACACAAGGCACAGGTACAGGTACGAAGAACAGATTTGACCCCTCTGAAATAGTTTGGTCCCCTCTGAAAGGGCCATAATGCCCTTTTTGTAATGAGCCTTTTCTTCCTGACTGAATGGAGAGAGTTGTACCACCTATCCTATACATTTATCATGGCTGTTAGTCTTATTTAAAAAATCATAGAACAGTAGAAAGACTGATGCAGTGCTTAGGGGAAGTGGGGTCCAGCTGACATGAAGACAGATTGTGTTACCGAGGCTTGTGAAAAATGCTGAGAGATAACTTGGAGTGACAATATATATATTTGCAACAGAGTCACTCCTTCAGGCTATTCTATACCAGCCAAAGGATAGCATGCAAAATAAACTCTGCCATGAAGGTGGAAATACAAGAGAGTTGACCAAAACCATAGTAAAATAAAAGTGCATCCTATACCTGCTTTATCAATTTAAATTAAAGCTATGTTTTTTGGGTTTTGTTTGTTTGTTTGTTTGTTTGTGTTTTTTGTTTGTTTGTTTTTGGTTTGGTTTTTTTTTTCCATTTCTTAAAGTAGTGGTTAAGTTATATTAGTTATATAATATAGTTCCCAAGTGCAGAAGCCCTAAATATGACAAATTTTAGTCTTTCTATATGCTGATACCTGCAATAAGTATAATGCTGTCTGAAAAGAAATTATCTTAGGAACTTTTACAAACACAAATGTATAAGTCTTTTAACTTCTGTATAAATAAGGGCATGCATCAGAAGCAAAGATATTTGTTTTTACATGTCTGTTTACTGGTTTTTGCTATCACTGTGTAGATATTACTGTGAATGATACAGTCACTAAAAGATTTTACTCACATTGTGAATTTCTCCTGTGACTAATCATGGAGCAGACTAAATAGGATGAATAGAAATAGCCATAAAAGTGAGCAGAATGTTCTCCATAAATGGTAAATATATTCTGAGTATATTGGCTCATAATTCTGAGAAATATTAATAATTCAAAGCTAAATTTAGGTATCTAATTCAAGTGTTTTAAATTTAAAGGTTATTTTTACTTCTTTAATGTTTCCCTTATTGTCAAGACAGGGAAATTCCCAGGTTCTGAGTCACTGTCAGTAGCAGATTTTATATGTAAGGTGCTAAAAATAAGTAAGAAGAATACCTCCTTTATTTTATAAATAACATTTAAACATTCTATTGTAATATTTTCTCAAATTATCTAAATCAGTTTTATGCACAAAATGTGAGAGAAATGAAAATGCCAGCTTCTCAAATCAAAATAGTTATTAAAAAAATAATTTGAACTCAAACCACTTTCACTAATAGGAGTAAAAGCACCTTCTGCATCACATTATTTTAAATTATTTTAATTTGCTTTCTAATTTTTCTTTTGCTCAATTCTGATTTATCCATGAAAACTCATTATTTCCTAGTATCCATCAATGACCACATAGAATTGAGTATCATAATCTTCCTTTGATTAGCTACAGAAACATATTGACCACAGAAACATCTTGCATATCAGTCATAAATCACACAGAAAAATACACACATGGATATTAAAAGTAAATAATATAGTTAAAAAATAAAAAGTGCAAAAATTTTAAAATTTAATGATGATTTTTTTAGCTACTGTAGTAGCTGAAAACAAAGCAAGAAGATTAATTTATTTTTTTTTTTTTCACTTTCATTTATCCAGGCCATGCATTTTGAAAAAATGATTAATTTAACAAGATTATGAGAATTCCACCTATCATTAAATATATAGTAGAACTTTTACAGCTGTTACAGCTCTCTCATTAGATTGAATTTATCAAGGATTACTGTAAGAAACATCAGAAGTATCAGAAATAATGTATCAGAAGAATCAGAAATAAAAATATACCTAAAAATTCTGAAAATAAAGCAGCTAGTATTACTGCCCTTTCAAAGGGTACTTCTCATACAGAAAGGAATGCTGAATCCTCTTTCCTTTGAACTACAGGTGAGTGTTCACTATAGCAACCTCCAAATGTGGTCAGAGCCATTTGAAAACATCTCAAGCATTAATCTCCCTAGTCTTTATCTTTTAATTGGCACATATTTGACTTCACTTAAAAGGAATGAAAATGGACTTGGCTTGAGTAATAACATGTTTCAGATGACAGTAGACAACAAGCCTGTGGGAAAACAGAGGTTTCAAAAAGGGCCTGATATTTAGTGTGAGTGGTATTAAAATAGAGGTAAAGTGCATTTCTTTTTAATCTAGTATTTTTTGCACTTTAGGAAGAGATAGGACAGTGACAGCAGATTGTATGTAAACAGCTGATTAGTGAGCTCTTAACCTATGTCAGCTTCTTCAGATTGTTTTCTGCTGATGGTCTGTTATTCAGAAGAATTTCTCCCAGCAATGTGTAAGAAGAGTATGGGAAGAACAGTTCTCTGAAGTAAAAACAACAATAAGGACAATAAAATAGAAAATAAAACTATGCCAATGCTATTAAAGTAAATGTCCCTTTGCAGATAGAGTGCCTCCCAGAAGGGATTTGTTTTACACTGCTATTCAGTGTGGAAAAAAAGTTCACACAAAATTTTTGGAACAGCTGTAATAATCAAAGAAATGAGAGGCAGAATAACTGCGGGATGGTTTTTGTATGTTCAATTTATTTCATACAGACCAGAGCCATTTTATATATCAAATTATGTAAGCAGTTGAAGTATACAAAAACACTGTAAAAAGCAGCAATCGTAAAGGACAGCAAAAATTATTAATTTCTCCAGCTTATGACTGGAGTGGCTGGCTCTTGCTCAGTCTGCCTGCTTGATCATGTCAAATCTTCAGGCTGGAACAGGCACTCTCAGGAGGTGAACCAGGATTAGCACAGAATTGCCTGTGATGCTCTCTATGTTCCCATGACTGCAGACTGTGTCACAATGCAGTAAGTGTCTGTTCTCTGGCTAGGATCTAAGGTGGGGAATGCAGAGGTGGACAAAAAGATAAACAGCAGGGAACAGGGCAAAGATGAGCATTAGAAAATCTGCTTATTTGTACAATTATATGCTCACAGGAGTGGACTAAATTCTAGGTATGGCAAGAAAAACAAGCAAGACTCAAGAGCAGTGTAATATGTAGATATTTGTCAGCTATTTCCAGGCTTTTATACACTCATGAGCTTTTCGTCTAGGCTACTAAAAATCTCTACCAGTTGTATAAACTGAGTATTTGCTGATGATTCATCAGCTGCTGACCCTTTGTGAGCCATTATCCTCAATGAAAATAGTTGCAGACACAAATAAGCTGTTGAATCGACTGCATGTGAACCAGTTCAGATAGAATCCTAGGACTTCACTTTGTATCATTGTCATAACTCACTTAGGATCTCCAATTTACAGCAAGAGTTGATGTATCAGCTCTTTGTACGTGTCTTTGACACCCCATGGTATCTCAAATGGTGATACATGTCCGTGTTTAATCAGCTGAATCCCTCCTAAGATGTCTGCTTCAAATTGAGCTGAATGTCTTTCTAGGGTGTTCTAGCTAAATAATAATTTACTGAAAAGGAAGTTTAAAAGCTGACTCACCTACATTAGGCTAGAGAAATTCAAGTTTCATAATCTGAAATTAAAATCCATCCTTAGTCTCCTGTGACATATATGGTAAATTTTATCATTGATTTAGGTAGCTATGATCTTCTCTTTTGACTAGAAAGAAACAAAACTGCTGTTTCATTATGGAGTGTACTGAGAAAAGGATATTTCTGAGACTGTAAAACAGGGGGCAGCTCTTCTGTGTATGTGTATGTGAATTTATCAATAAAAATTGTGAAAATATGTTAACAGACTAGAAAGCTCAGCAACTGCAATCAGAAATCACAATTCAGTTGAAAATACTGAACACTGTCAATCTGTCTTGCAGTCCTTGGGATTCATTTGGTGCACTAATGCTGTACTCAAGTGAGTAAGTTATAAAACATGGGGGGGTTGTGGTTTTTTTTTGTAGTAAGCATCCAGTAAGTCTGTGTCACTGCTTACTAATAAAGTCAGAGCAGTTTCATTTTGTCAGGACGTGTACTTACTCCATTTCTGAGCTTCAAGCAGTGAATGCCTTTACATTCAGTTTTCTATTCACTGCTGTGGAGCTGTTTGAATGTGTCTTGTAGCACTGCACGGAGTAAGCCATTCCAGGTGAAAGGCTTACAGCTGCAAAGCAGTCTGTGTTTGAGGATTGAGATTTAAAATAGGGCAAATCCCGTGACAAATATAGAGCGTTTTTTGAATAATAATATGTGTTCTGAGAACCATATTTGCAGTGGTTGTTAATTCTCAGAATCTAATAGGGGTTTTTTTAGGATCCTAATCTGTTTTATATTGCTTTTTAGAGAATGGGTTAATTGGGTGGTAATGTTTTTCTTAGTTTCTGTCAAAATGAAAGTTATTGCTGCAAACAAAACATTGAAGGCTCAAAAGAAAGAATTAGGTTATTGTTTAAGGGTGTTATGATCATTGTCATACACACCAATGGTAACTAAATATCTTCAAATATTTTAAGAATTTAAAAAAGAGGAGGTGAGATAGGCAAAGGAAGACACTCTAAACAGTTTAGTCTATTTTTAATGCAATGAAGACATTAGGTTTTATTTATTCTGTTTGAAAAAATATACTCATTAAGCTTTCCTACTTTGAGAATTATAACGACATTGCCAGTTTATTAATCTTGAGGGGTTTTTTGAGCTTTTGCTTTTCTGTGTTGAAAATGTGGATATGATTTAAAACTGTTGAAATTTTTTGTGGAATCTGTTGCTGTATTTAGTTCTCTTGCCAGTAATTTCAAACTGTTTATCAAGTGGGCTGAAGAGTTTTTATATGAAATCAGTGGTTTTGATGTTTTGCTGTTTACTTATGGAACATTATGAACAATAATAGGATAGTTTCCTGTTTGCTGGTTGTGCAGGAAGGAATAGGCTGCATAGAGCAAAGTATTCCCAGAGGCTTGAGAAAGATGGTCCTTCCCTTGTAACCAGCAACGGTGGTGGCATGCCTGGAGCACTGTGTCCAGTTCTGGGCCCTTCAGTACCAGGGACATGTGAACATACTGGAGAGTGCCAGAAAGATATTTAAGGGGCTGGAACATCACTCCTATGAGGACAGGCTAGGAGAGCTCTGTATGGAAATACATGTGTAATTCCTATCTGTTTTGATTGCTATAAACATATATGTACACGATATCCACCCAAACACCCTTCATTGTTCCAGATTTATGTATAGCAAAATAGTAAAAAATTGACTTTATTATGGCTTTGTACTAAGCAGACACAGAAGGAGAAAATTACTATCATACTACTTTCAGTTAACCAACCCTAGACTTTTTTTGTTGTATAGTGGAGGATCCCTTCAGAGAACAGAGAAACTAGATGCTCAAATAGCTTTCAGAATGACTACAGGTAGAACTATCCATTCACTAGATGTGAATTCAGAGAAGAATTCACCTAAATCAAACATTTCAATTAGGTATCTGCCTTTAAAATGAGTAATTTTTTTTCTCCCTAATTTTATTCCCAAATACTGGCTGGTTAAAAAGTGACAATGTGACTGTTTTCTGTTTTGCTTATGAGCTACAGTTAATTTTCATACTGTGATTTACAAAAAGATGATTTATACTATTTAGTTAATAGATGGAAAAATAGATGTCAATTGAAATAATTGTGAATACAGCATTTGTAGATACACTGCACAAGAATTATAGCAGATTTATAGACCAAGGTAAAACATACTGACTACTGTCAAGTAACTTACATGATGCAAAGTATTACAGAAGATTATGTTTGAAATAATATTTATACAATTTAACTTATTTTTCATAAAAGCAAGCAAGTCTTTAGTATCCAATTATATCTGCAGGTTTAGAGGATAATCTCAAGTAAAATCAGTGTACAGTTAAACTGTGAAATGACTGGCAGTTTGATGTTCATGTGGATTGCCACACAGATCTGTTAACAGGTATATTAAATGAAATTAAAATGTTAATGTTCCCCATTTACTGTAATGAAAAACATTACAAGGACTTTTTAAAATATCAGGCTTGTTATGCCATGTTAAGAAAAAAAAAATAAAATAATAGCCCCTGGTCTGCATAATGAAAGCAAAAAATTGAGATTTTAGTATAAGGAATTCTGACAACACTGTGTTTGCTTTCAGTGATACTTTTGCCTTTATCTATTCAGCAGAAATATTTTATATCATTATATGTACCAACTTCAAAGTCTTCTAAGCATATGTTACGAACAAAAGTTCTATTTGCTCACATTTCATACCATTTGTTACATTTATCATAAGTTGCAAGAGGAGACTAAATGTGTTCACAGCATAAACCTTGGCAAATTTCAACAAAAAAATCAATACTTTTTTTCACAAGGCTTTTAAGGATAGGCTTTATTCGTGAAGATTTTACTGAAGAGATTAGTTCCATATGAATAGTTAGTTTCATCAATGTAATTTCAGTTTTATCTTGTACTTCGATCTAGCAGAAAGCTTTCAAAAAGATGACAATCACTTAGGGAAATCTAGTGTCATGAAGATATTACTAGTCAAGGTAATTTCTTAAGAGGAACAAGTGTTCTTATATGCTGATAAAGGAATAGTTTAACAGGTAGGGGTTGAGTTTTCAGTCCAAGAATTTATATGTATTAGTCAAATGGTTATTGAATTGCTTAATAACTCAGAACGTTTCAAGCTTAATATTAAGAAAACTTAATATAAAGAAAAGATTCCTACACCGAAAATGCATAAAGAACCTTTGCTGAGCAGCAGCTGCTTATGATAAGTTGACTTATTATTGTAAAACCTTGATTCACTTCTGTAGACTAGAAAAGGACATCTTGTGTGGATTCATAATGACAAACCTTGTTCAGAAACATTGTTGATTAAAATAGACAAATACATGCTGCAATGACATTCAAGAAAGAATGAAAGGATCACTAATGAAAACATTAATGGCTTTTGCAGTTCTTTAAGTGCAAACTTGATTGAAAAGGCACATTTGATTTTTATTCCTGTTTGAATAATTTAGATTCTACTACTACTATAAATTTTGAGATCTAATTTAAAATATATGGCTGAAACCTGTCAGAACACCAGAACTTTTTTAGTTCCTAAATATAGGATGCATTAATTTCTGTGTATATCCTATCAATTTGTTTAAATCTCTATGACTCTTATCACTCCTTGCATAGCTGCTATCAGCTTTTTACGCCTATGGCACTTCCACTCCGTGTTCTGACATTATTTTAATATTGTGAAAAATATGTTATCTCTAGTCTACTGACAAGAAGAATTTATGTTTATTTAAGATTTTTTATAAACACAGAAAAAGATAATAATGGTATTTTTCAGCAAAGATCTAATAAATTTCAAATCTTGGTTTCATCATTCAAGCAAATCTGTCATGGATTTCAGAGCTCAGTTCTGAATATTTTTTTTCCAATGGAGCATTTAAGCTACCTCATAAAGTATCAATAAATAATGTAGTTTGAAACAAATAGTTACCCGTTGCAAGCTTAATTTTACCATATTGAAACTGTTTTAAATATTTTGTGCCTGATTTGTGCTTTTACATAAATTCCTCTCAACCAAGTCAGACCAAAAAAAACCAAACCAAAAAAAAACCCAAAAAAAAACCCAAAAAAAACCCAAACAAACAAAAAAAAAAAAAAAAACAAACTTGTTTTGCTTGATTTATTTGTAATTCTGGATACCTTCACCTCCCTGAATTTATGTGAAAACCATTTATTATTGTCCTTTTGAGAATCTCTGCTGAATATCTTGAAAGCTCTTAGTATTCATAGGACTTTGTTGTGCTTGTTTACTAAAATGTAATTAAGGAGAGAAGTCTGCAGTTTTGATAGAATTCGTTTTCAGATAAATCATCAACTCTGTCAGAGTAAATTAGGCATCTCATCCTGAACTTCAGGTATTTCATTTGGAACACTTTGTTGGTGAATAAGACGTTTCTGTCAGGAATGTTCTATGTGTATGGCTCTAATTGGTCCAGTTTCACATTAAGGCATGAAAGAATCCTTTGTCACTCTTCTATTCACAAGTTACACAAAGAAATATGGCAAAACCCTCACTACTTCTGTTTGCATTCATCTCAAAACAAAAAGGAAAGATAAACAATTGTGACCTTTTTTTTTGACAGAACACAATTTAAATAAAACCAATGTCATACCCAGAAAATATCAGAATTAAATGTTGTCTTCTCTTGATGTATTTCCAAAATAAATGTTAGAAGCGAGAGCACTTGAAGCAAATGAAAATGCAAAGGATGGACTTTTTCTTAACAAAAGGAGATTAAATACAGCATAACTGAATCCATCACATGGCTCATTCATTCCAATATCCTGTTTGCCATATTATGCGAAATTGTTCTAGGAAAAGCCACTGAACCTCAAGTAACATAAGTATGATGAGATTACATACAACTTTTCAATTTACAGAAAATAACACCCAAGAACAACACTGACAATCTCTGCAAAAGTTCTAATTTGCTATAAATAAATGTTCTAAGCAAACACAAAATAAGGCTGATCCTGTTATGCATGTGAAATGAGAAAGACCAAGAGAAGCATCCCATCTGTTTGCAATCATGAGCTCTGTGTGCTCTTTTGAAAGTTCCATAGCTGCTTTTCAGTGTTGATTTTTTTTGAGTCCTCCTACCTTTGCATCCAATTACTCCATGCTCCATCTGATCAAAGTAACAGGGTGGTTTGTATATACTGATATGAAAACTAGATGAGCTGTAGTAAATTAAAAAAAAAAATATATATTCATACAGATTTAACCCTGTTGTACCCTAAAGCACACCAAGCTCATCATTAACCCAAATTTTTCTCAAACTTAACCCAGACCCAAGTGTCATTTAGGGGGTTCTGTATGAATCTGCTCTTTGGCACGGCCTAATCTGTAATTAAAGCTGCACTTTTTTCATGGCCAGGATGATCCTTAAAACAGCACAGCTATGTTCCAACATTGTTGTGCCTGATCCAGTAAATCCCCCAAAACACTGTATACTATAGTATTTAAGTTTGCCCAGAACTTCTGATTCATCCCCATAGATGAGGTCAGAAGAACAGAGCAAGAGGTGAGGTACCTCATACTTTTACCATATAAATAAGTAGCATCAAACAAGGAAAAGTATTTGTACAGTATTCTGAGTATACAGAAATATCTGTTAACAATGCCCTCATATGCATAACAGAAAATCACATAAAATATTAGGAGAAGCAACTGCAGTAAATATAAGTAAAACATCTAAGAAGATTCCACTAAACTTTTTTCTAATTCTGTTCTAAATTTAATTTTGCATATTAGCATTTCCAGAATTTGGTTATACGATGAAACATGTTAATTTTTATTTATTTAACATAAGGACAGAAAAAACTTGAGTGCTAAAGTGAGAAAAAAATCACTGACCTTCAGTGTTTGATTTATGTACACAAATTAGTTCAAAATTAGAGCATAAGGCCTCTAAGCTTTTGAATTCAAAATATCATGGTCATGTCCTGTCTTTCACAGATTATTTGAGGATACAAACCAAATTATTGCAAAACTTAGTATCTAATCCATCTGTCTTCTGCCTAAAGTGTTAAATATTTGTAGAAAATAAGGATATTTCAAATGAAAACAAAAAGGCAGTGCCTTAAATTTAACAAAGTCCTTTGGTTCAATTGCACAATTTTCACTTCATTCATCTCTGATTCATGAAGGGTTCCCAGACTACCAAGTGTTTAAAACCATGAAAATTGAAGTGAAGCTATGTTTATGCTTTCACTGGATAGTGATGTTACTTAACACATTGCAATAATTTTACTAAAACTCTGATAAGGCTAAAATTAGTTAACATTCAGTTAAAATAAATGAGTGCTAAGTTCAATCTTTGCAGAAAGGAAAAAGGATAAAGGATCATTGCATAAAGGATTCTAAGCAAGAAGTTGATAAAATAGCTACACAAATACTACAAATTTCAAGTTTAAAAAAATAATATTAAAAATTCAGGTTTGCTTACAGAACCATCCTCTTGTCGTTTTTATTTTCTTCTTCTTCCACTCCTGAATCCTTGCATAAGATTCATAAAGTTGCTTCATTAATTAATAATAACAGTAAGCATCTCATCACATTCTTGGCATTATGCAATTTCTTAACATTTTCTCTTTGTTTACTACCAAGGTAGATCCAAAGTCCAAGAATCTTACCCTCAAATATTACTGGAGTTCAAATAATATGGTAATTCTACGTTGACTAGTTGTGACTTGAGACTGTAAGACTGGACACTGCTTTTAGAGTAAAAATGTGTTGAATTTGCTGCTGTTACTCTAATTTTTCATTATATGAATTTCAGTCAAGTTCCTTGTGTTCAACTAAAACATTTCTATCTCTGTTTTTTTCTTGTTAATTAAAATAAAGGGCTTATCTGCTTATGCTTTTAGATGTGTACACATTTTCTGAAATTACTTACAGCCTAGCATTAAAATCCATTGCTTAGTATTTCTGTCTGTAAATCTGGTTAACAAATCAATAATCTATGTTCAACAGTTTTCTTATATAAGCCCCTACAAGTGAGATTATTTTAATTATCTTGCTCAGTACATTCTGATCCATCCTTTCCTTTCCATTGGTCCTTCTCCTACACATCTCATAAGAAATCTGACATATGGCCACAGTTTCTTTAACGCAGTCCTAGAATGTTCTTTTTCCTGCATCTTTTTCCTGAATGTCCTCTAGCCTTGTAGCAAATAAGCCCCTGTGTTTTTTACAGTTTTTACAGATATGGAGAATTCCTTCTCTCTTTCTCCTTGCAAACCCTGTGTTGGCAATATTTGAATTATTCTCCCTGATTGACCTAAGGGCAGCTGATTTAGTGGCATGGGCTTGCCCTGGTCAGGTTGCTCAGGCTCTCCACAGCCTTTATTATTTGATAAAGGAAAATATTTTTTAATATCTGTAAGAACTATACAGAAGGTAAAGCAAAGAATATGATCAGATCTGAGAAAAGCCTGACTTAAAATTAAAAGAAGGGCAAAATGAGTTTTTCATTACTTTATGAGAGGACTTCTGAAAGGAATGCATTTTTATTTGTCATAATTTTTTATTCATGTTGTCCAGAATGGGTAGATAAATACATATTAGGCTTAAATTTGAGCAAAGCAGATTAAAGTTAAATAAATTTTCTAATAGTACAAATGGGGAAACAAAACATATGTTTCCCTAAGCAGTTATGAAGTCTCTGCCATTGTCTTTGAAATCACACTCAAAATCATCAGAAATATGGTACAAATCACATTCTTTCTTTGGAGTAAGAAGATGAAATAGGTGACCTGTGAAGGTCGGCACTCTATGTTTTTCAGGACTGAAATTTAATTAAGAAGAACATAATTGGAAGGAGACAGTGGTATATCATAATTGCTGCTTTTATAAGCAATATTGCTTGTAATCTGAGGACACTTATTACAAACTGAGAGTGTAGTGGTTTAACAACTGCTGGGATCTGAACTCCAAATAAGACACTCCCCTTCCTCCCTTCCTTCTGTGACAGAGGGACAAAGGCAGTGACTACAGATTGGGATAACAATTTACTGAAAGCAAACAGCAATGGAATAAGAATTGCACAGTAACAGCAATATTAGTAGCCGGAGTATACAGAGGAGAAGGTGCTTTACACACAAAAGGCGTTCACACCTTCACTCAGTTCCGCATGCCTGCCGGGACAAAAACAAGCTGGCGGACATCTCTGCAGCTTGGCAGGGACACACAGCTGTTCCTGAGGCAAGACAAGATGGTGGGTGCTTTCTGCCCCCAGGTTCCCCCTCCCCGAGTCCAGGACACTGGAAAACCATGAGGAAAAAAACTCAAAAGCTGGAGCATCCGCATTGTGCTGCTCACTTTTTTTGCTAGTTCCATTCCACACAGTTCTGCTGTTTTTAGACTGCTCAGGTCACTCTACTTTGCTGCGCTCATGCACAGCTTGGACTCAGCTCCTCTAACCCCACTTTGCCAGTGCTTTGTTTCCTGTGGCTGCTTCAGGTTCACCACTCTTGGGAGTTAAATATTGGAGCCGCTCTTGTCTGCATTTGCCATGTCTTGGAGGAATAGGAAGGGATGATTGGTGCTAGGGGCGAGACAGAGTCCGCAGCGTTGGTCCTGAGAGTCTGCAACATTATCGCAGCTGGCACATTTCCTGAGCAAGAGATGGATCAGAATGGTGCAATTCCAGGGGTGTGCTACTTTTGTCTTCCTCAAAACCACACTGCCCATCAATGATGTGCACAGTATAGGATAGCGACTCAGCCATGTCCACACAGCCATAAAGCTCCGTCCCCTGCAGGCAAATTTAGGACATTAAGGAAGCTCTCTCTGAGGTCACTTGGTCCAACCTCCAGCTCAGCAGGGCTGACTCTGAATCTACCTCAGGTTGGCTCAATCCTTTTTGCTTATTTTTAATATCTCCAGAAGGGGAAATTTCATAGCAACTAATGTCAGTGCTTAACCACCCTCATTGCAATATTTTTTCTTATAGTTGGAATTTACCTTGTGGAGCAACCAGTTGCTTTAATGCGTACCTGAAAGAATCTATCTTGTCTATAATCACCACAAGGTATATAAAAACAGAAATTAGATTTTCCCCATCATTGAATTGATGTTTGACTTTCTATACATAGTACTGAATATCCCAGGTAAGTGAGGACTAATTATTATCCACCACATGTTAAATATAATAATTTAATATATAAAATACTATAATTTAATTTCAGTATAAAATTAGAAATTAACCTAGGTGATCATTGAATGAGTTCATACAATTCTGAGAGTGATGTGTCTTACTAGACTTAAAGCTAAGTTCTAAAACTTAATCCTTAAAGACTGGTGAGAATTCCTGAGGGATACAAAGGGAACTGATTGTCTTACAGGCATGTAATTTTCTTGAGTAGTTGATACACTATGAAAAAAAACCCAAAACTAACCTACAGTTATTTATTGCAAAGACTCTTCCCATCTTTCTCCCCTGAGATCACAAAACTTTCAAATCATTCAAGAAATAGGGATCATATGACTGATATGTTAAAATTGAACAGCTGCCCGGTTTGCTGTGTAGAGCAAACTTGAGGTCTGTTAGCAGCATTCATTTGATAGAGAAATTCTATAAATACAATTATTGTGACACAATTAATTTGCCCACAACTTTAGCTTAACTTGTCCAAATAACTGATGACTGTTAAATGTAGACGTCTTGTTTAGAAAGGGTAGAAATCAGACAGGCTTTTCATCATGTTCTGTTACTGGCTTCTGACTTTTGTAAGAGACACTGGTAACCACTTCTTATTGTGAATTGAAATAAAAGACAAACCCTTTATTTCGGAATACCACAACACAGGATACTGTCTATGAAGCGGAAGAAAAAAAATAAGATTAAATTATTTGTAAGCTGTTAGGAGAAAACCTATATCAAAGTCCTAATTTGCATCTTAGTTGTGTATTAGGCTATTACTGAAGAAAAAATAAACATGGCTGTAAATGACAGGCACATGATTACTAAAATTTCTGAAAACAGGACATTCAGAGCACATTTTTTACAAGGCATTATAAGAATATATAAGTATCATTTTAATCTGTAATAACCAAGAAACTTCTCTAAATTGCTGTCTATATAGTAAAATCAGGCCTCCTTTTTGGTACTTTTCTCTCCCCTATACATTCTATTGAGTGATTGTTCTGTTTTGTTGGTCTGTATTTTTTTATTACTATTATTAGTATTAGTATTAGTATTAGTATTAGTATTAGTATATTAATTTCTTTCAGAATAGTGTCATTTTCATTGTCAGAAGTTTCAGAACTCCATTACCTGTGGTTGTATTACTTTTGTCACTATCTGAATATGATATTTTTGAATATGTCTTTAAAGTCTGTTTTTATCAACTACAGGTGTAAATTGTTTTCTGACATGTTAGAAGACTCTTCAGTTGATGCAATTAATAAAGTTAGAGTGATTATTTATAATTGCAAAAGCTGTTCATGTTCAAGAGTAAAATTGATGTAATTGTCAAAAGGACTGGAACATCTGTGTGTTCTGGATGCAGTAAACACATAATTTAATTAAACAGCTATTAGAAAAGCAAATACTAAAAACTGAGTAGTGTCATATGTCATACTAAAAACTGAGTATGTCATATCCCTCTATAAATAGGGACACAGTGGAGTTTCATGACTACTCTTGATTTTCTAATCCATAACATTCCATACAGTGAGTAATGAGGGAAAATAACAATAAATATTACAGGTCAGGAGGAAGAGCTCTCAGTATGTTTAAAGAAAAAAATATTTGTTCATAGGAGCTCTTCTTGTAGAGCCCTACTGCTCAATTCTGATGTCTTCCTGTTCTGAAAAAAAAAAAAAATCTAACCTGCTCCCTTCCTTCTGCTCTGGAAATGTGTTGAATTTATCAGTTCACTCAGATCTATGTGGTAATTTGCACTGCCTGGGTACAATATCACTATATAATAAAAACAGCTCTAGGTATGTAAAAGATGCCACAAGAATGGCTTTCATAGGCATTCTTTCAAAGACAGAGAAAGAGGGAACATGGCATAAGACAGAAATTTATATCAGGCTAGAATATGACCAGTAATACGGTAGAAATGAAGATGGTGAGCAGTTCTCAGACTTACACAGTATTTTTTATCTCGTCTTCTGAAAATACATTGTGGAGAGAGTAAATTATTCCCACTGTTGTGATTGAGACAAAGGCTTTCAGGTCTTAGTAGTCAGGCTTATTATGCCATAAACAGATGTAATTGGAAATCTGAAATATAATTTTAATGTAACACAGGCTATTCCTTAAAAGTACAGGTTTTCTAGGTTTCTACCCCAGTGTCCAACACTATGTCAGAGGCTGTGTAGGTGATGGGATGGTTACACTCAAAGAGTTGCTGTCAACAGCTCAATGGCCAAATGGAGACCAGTGGTGAGTGATATTTCTCGGGGGTCGATGAGGGGACTGGAACTGTTTAACATCTTTGTTAGTGACAGGACAGTGGAATCAAGTGCACCTCAGCAAGTGCTGATGACAACAAGGTGTGTGTTGCAGTTGACACACTGGAGGGAAGGGATGCCATCCAGAAGGACTTTGACAAGTTTGAGAAGTAGACTTATGCAGCTGCTTTTAGGAAAATAGCAATCATCCCTGTAGCTCCTGGGGCTAAGATGGAGGTGGCCTTATACTCAAGGGTTAAGCTATTTTTATGACAAGGTCATCCTATTCTATGTCATTCTGTACAATTACACAAGCTTTCTCTGCTTCCAACAGTTTTGGAGCTGCAAAATTCTCGTTTAAAGATGCAGTATTGGTCAGTGGAAATGGTTCCTACAGTATGCTAGTATTTGTATTTTGTATGTAAGAAGTGGATTATATATCTCATAAAAAAGAGATACCCTACTGAGATCAAAAAACAGAGAATATCAATGAGATTACGTGTTTCATTTTTATGAAGCACACAGTTTTATCAAGCAAGTGTAATGGAGAAATAAATGCAGTTTTTTTAGTGAGTAAATTATTTCCTTTTCTTCTCATCTTTTTATTTATGACAATGATTGAATTTAATCAGAATGAAGCAGAATTTGCTTTAATTTTTTTGCAGCATGCTGCATTTCAAAGGCTAAAATTTAGCAAGATTGTTCCCACTAACTAGCTGTTACAGATCACAGGAACAATGCTTTTCTCTGACCTCATCTAACTTCTGTGTAGGAATCTCTATGATCAAAGAAAGAAAAAAGAAAACTTTTAATCAAAAGTCAACATGAAGAACTAATGACTCAGAATATGTTATCTAGATAGCATGATTAGCAGAAGATGAAAATTATCTCTGTTTTACTACTTTTTTATCCTAAGTTCTCCATAAGTTCTTTTCCTTCAAAATTATGTTTGCGTTTTACAAATACTTTTTTATTTATTGCTTCATAAATTATAGTATTTGGTTAACTATACAGGACCCTTTATATGAGATCAGTCTCCAAGGGCTCTATGGGGCTTGCAAACACAGAAGTGATAGCAATTTACAGCAACTAGTCTGCTATTTAGAATATCATCTTTTGTTAATAGCTTCATAAATCTTTTGTCTGACTCCAGAGCCAAACAAGAGGTTTTGATACTTTCAGCAGGTTCTCATTTTATTTCCAAGCCTTTCCTTCCCTAAAAATTTCTATTGAACTTTGTAATAAAACTTACCTGTACAAGAATTCTACTAGTGGAATATCTAAAAAGGATTTTATTTCTTTTTCATTACTAGATTTTTCCCCTTATTTCACACTGTTGTTACCACAGGTCTCCTGCAGGCTGTCTGGGGCCCTTTTACACTCCTACTAAAAAAATTTATGGCATCTGAGTAGCTAATATAGAGAGACTTCAGAACCTTGGTGTTATTAAAATTCACAAGTACTATTATGTCCTGAGTAAGACACTACATTTTTTTAAACTTAAATTTTGCTTTATAATACAAGTCCTAGAAAGAGCATTGAGGGGGAAAATTTATGAGAAGATATCCTTCTGAAAGGATTTCTTCAGTAGCATATACCATACCTATACACAAGTATGTGTTCAGATTTTGTTATTAGTGTCACAGATAAGAATTCCAAATCATCCACATTATTTCTTCTTTTTCTTCCATTTTCCAAAACTAATCACTGTTTACTGTAGGAGCTTGAGGATGCCAAGTAATTCAGAACCTGCAATACTTCTATTATTCTATTATTTCAAAGTTTCCTTCATATATTTAAATGTTCTTTTAAACACAGCATTATGTAGCTGTCTTTTCAATATCATTTTATTTCCTAGCATGCTGATGCTCAAATAATAGACTGTCTATAATCTAGGACTTTTACATACATATAATACAAGGAGGTCACTAACTGTGTATATTTACAACATCCCCCGAGACAAAACTGACATCGCAATATACAGGTGAAGACTTGTGAGAACATAGGATATGGAAATAAAAACTACCAAGGTTTCTTGGACTATTTATGTATGAAGGAAATGTAGTTCCAAGTTGGGTGTTTTTCAGCTGTCCCTTTCTACTTCATGAACATCATGAGTTCCTGAGCAAGCTTGTAGATGGAACATATCAGGTTACATATCCTTAGTGTGTTCTTGCATATGGAACCTCTTGTATCACAAAATAAGTTACGGAGAACAAGTTCACAGCTTTAACTGCTTTCCCTTCCCTATATTCCACCAGTTTCTTTAAAATAAATATTTAGGGAAGATTAGACCCTATGATTGCCTTACATTGATGATATTTTCTCTGTCATGCTTCTAATATTGTAGACACCCTTTACAAATAGAGCTTTCTGTTTCTACTTAGCATTATCACCTTGTTGACATGAAAATAGGGCAATAAGTAGAAATAGGAGCAAAATGGCTTATTATAATATACACAAAGTAGGTGAGAAAAATGATGATGGTTTTAAAAGTGAATCAGGGAAATTAATTATACTTTCTCTTAATATTCTGAAAAATGACAGGTAAAAATGCAGTTCTCTCAAGTTCTCTGGTTAATTTCATGGGACAGGTTCCTTTCTGTATTGTCCCTTCCAAAGTAATAACTTTCCATAATATGTCTACCATTTTTTATTCTTTTATAAGGCAAAATCTTGTGGACTTTTAATTCTTGTGGTGTTTCAAATAGAGTGTCAGTGGAGTTGATGCTATAGAGCTTTATAGTCTTTTTAATTTTGTAAAGAAAGGTGATGTAATGCTCATACCAAATAATGGTCGTGGTTTTAAGTAAACATTAGTGGTTTTCT
The DNA here is from genome assembly GCF_024509145.1 of Vidua macroura. Taxonomy (NCBI): domain Eukaryota; kingdom Metazoa; phylum Chordata; class Aves; order Passeriformes; family Viduidae; genus Vidua; species Vidua macroura. Next base: position 93,159,538 of record NC_071573.1, read on the forward strand.
GGAGTCAGAGGTCTTATAACTGATGACCAGGCAGTATCAGAAAAAAATTTACAAACAAATAAGTGTTTATTCTGACACAAAGCTAGAACTAAAAGTCTCTATCCTAATCAATTGTTAGCAAGATCAATTCAGCTTGTAAGTAAGATAAGACTAGAGCAACCTCTTTGTTTGCTACCAATTGTCTTCCTTTGATCAGTTTTACAAGTGTTCTTTTTTAACATATTTCTTCTTATGATTTCTGCTTTATTATTCACATATATTACAATAACATTCACAATAATAAAGCTAGTAGACATTGTTCTCAAAAAAAAAGTTATGGAAAGTAAACAAGTGCCTTCCTGTCATCTAGTTCTTTGTTATGATCAATGAGCTATCACATGTCTCTTACGAGAACATTTACTTTAGATGCCTTCTTGATGTTTGTGTGCTACAGAAACCACTCATCAGCCAATAATGCTATAAGGTAGAGTACTAGTAGAAATTATGTAATTAAGCTAAATAGAAATAAATTCTAAGTCCTTCCTTTTTGATTATTTATTTAATAGGTTAGAAAGTATTAATAGTGAATCATGTTCTGTATATTATTGAAAAAGAAAGTGTTATATATCATGACGCACATTTTAAACATTAATCTTCTCAAGCAGTTACATTGTTGGGAAAACATCACCCTCCTAGTCTTAATTAAAGATATGGGTTATCAGTGCATAACCAAAATCACTTACTATTTCAAGGTGGGGTCTAATGTTTGAGACTGCTGATCAAAAGTACCATTTCACCACAATAAATTCTTCTCAATCTTTTATTAAACTGTTTGATAAAATGATTTATTTACAGAATAAACATCTGCCTTCATGAGACATATATGAGAATAATTAATCCATACTGTGAATTTTGGTTTCAAATGCATATCTCAAATGATGGTATTGATCTGTATTCTGTACACAAACCTTTATGCACATAACCACAATCTAAAATGAATTTAAGCCCTGGTTTATGTAGCATAGTTGAAACAACCTGTTAAGTAACCCAAGAGTTAATTCTGTATTTTCACCTGAAAAATTGTACTGCCTCTTTCCTTTATAATGATAGATACCTGAAGATATCAAAAAGGACAAAACACATTATCATGGGTACAACAGAACTGGCATGTCATTAAACTGCTTCTCATCAGCTAATTTGGAAACTGATTGAATAAATACTGCAAAAATCTTTTCCACCTCAAAGGAAGGAATTTTAATTCTACAGCTCCTGATGATGGGCTCACGTCTAATTGGAATAGGCAATAATGATCAGGTGTACTGTTTTATAAATGTTACTGAGATAATAAGTAGCTTTTATACTGTCATTTTCAAGCCATGCCAATCTCTCTTTCTGCAGTAATTTCTTACCTGTATCAGTAGGTAGATGTCTTGGCTGGTGAGGTCCTATACAGTTGGTTGTAGATTCTTTGTGTTAATATTTTCACACTAGGGTAGTACATTTTTATCTTGTTTGTATTTTTCGTTCAGGAGTTTTCTTTCTTCAGATATTCACTGATACTGAAGTGGCATCTTTTAGAATGATGTTACACATATAGGACTGACACCAAAGTCAGTGTCAGTTCAGAGTATTTCTAGGCTGTATTTTAAATACATAAAAATAAAATAAGTTTGTAAATTGATAAACAAAGGTAGTTTTTTAAATCTGAGGGTAAAAATACAGTTCTGTGGGTTTTTTTATTTTAAAAAAGGGAGAGAATTCATACCAACAAATCTTCCTCAAAACTTGTATGAAAACAATTATTTTAAAGGAAATTTATCAGTTTTCTAACTGAAAAGCAACTAGTTTTGTTCAGAAATGCCAGAAATTTCTTTAAAAACATTATTATTAATGATAATAATAATGATAGTAATCATATTTTTCACAAAGGATAACAAAACGTGCAATTTCTATTTATTTCTAAAGGTTCATGTGGCTGCAGACTCTTTCTCCATTTCATATTTAACAAACAATAAAGATTCTCATAACAGGAATATTTTTCCACAGCATTTTTAACACTTTGATGCCCAAACCAATATACAAAACCCATGAAATTTTCTAATTTTCTAATTAATATGAAGTAGTTTTATTTGGAGTGGACTCTAACTGCACACTGAAAGCAACTTTTTAGCACGTATTTCAAACAGTCCATCTTTCAGCAAATCTCTAGCAATTATTCATTTAATGATATTTTTCTGAAATTATGATCGAATGTCAGGTTTATCCCAAAAAAAAGACGTTGTTTCTTAGGTCTTTTAAGTCATGAAATAAAGAATGCCATTGTGGACTTACAGGATATTTTGAATGATGAGACCTAAACTCTATGCTTTCAGTACTGCACTGACTCAAAAAATTACTTTGCATAAAAAATATGTTAAAAGTAAAGGAGTCAGGAGTGGAACTTAATCTTCCATAGTAGGCAATAGACTTTTCTGACTCCTTTTTCATATTTATATTTTTTTCCCATACTTTTTGGTGCAACTGTGTAAGACATCTGCTTTCTGAAGTGGGACACAAGGGGATTGCAGAAGGCCCTCCCTGTAGTATTGAGAAAAGATCATCATGTTTCTGGACTCAAAAATGTCTGTGACTTTTAAGTCAGATGCTGATGGATTTAGGTATTGCATACTGGAAGTTCTAAAGAAGAGTATTCAGGATTACACTAAAACTGAATATCAAACATACGCGTGTAACAGTTTAATGTGTCTTTCATGCATTTGGCATTTCAGTCTCAGGTGTGATTCATCAGAAATGTTCTTTCTCCTGGGCTGCAAAAAAAATTCTTCCCCTTTGCAATTATCTACCACATAAAACTGGTCTCTGTAACTTTGACTACAAGAGAATAAATTTTGGAGCAAGAAGCAGAATGACATGGGACCACAGATTTCCATTTAAAAATTTAATTTATTCTTTCTAAAACTGCTTCCTATATAGCTGCATCTGATTTGGGCACTGATAAAACAGTCAGTGTGATGTTACTGAAAGTGCCATTTTGATGAGAAAAGGAAATTGAATTGTTTTCCCTTAGGTTTTGAACATCTTATGCTGCTAAATGCAAAATTCTCATATGTAAATAATTGTAGTTGAAGCTGAATCAAGGTTTATTACACATTTTATTACCTCCACCCCTCTTCTGCCCCTAATATTCTGACATAATATCTGAAACCAAGCATTATCCATTGATAGAAACACCAGTGTGTTGGCATTCCAGTGCTCCTGGTATTGTTTTGCTGTTTTTCTGAAATTAAATAGCTAAGTCCAGAAAGAAAAACCATACAGTGCAATATAGAAGAACTCAAGGCAAACCAAAACTACTGAACAAGGGAAGAAAAAGATCTCTTGATTTACTCCAAAAGTTGTGTTAAAGAAGCTTTGGAAATTTCATTTTCTCTGAGAATTAAGAATTCCATCTAGTCCTTCTTTCTGTTAAGGAAAGCAGGACCAGTAGGTAGGAACACATGTATTATTAGTAGTATGTTGACAGCCTTTTTTTTTTTTTTAATTTAAAACACACATAAATAACAAATATTTACCCAATTCAAATGCTCTTTGAGCAAAGTGTTTAAATAACGTCATACAGTGACAAAATGCTGAGCATTATGCTACTGTAGGCTACAATTCATGTCTTAAATTATTTTCTCCTGAGGACAGCTATAACTTCTGCAGAAAAGGCAATTCAAGAACACGTCTTGAATTTTGGTTATTTCAGAACATGTTCAAATCACTTGGGAACAGAACTGCATGCCATATTTGAAAACTTGTGGGAGCCTGATAGTTAAAAATGAGTAGAACTTATTTCTTTATGATGACTTGAAAAATCAGGGATTGCTTCTACTTCTCTTAGATGTAAAAAATAATAAAATACAAAAGCAATTTGGGAAGGCAAAGTACCACTTACAACATCTGACCAGGAATGTGTAGATTTTTACTTTAAAAAGAAATGGATTCTTTGTAGAGGTTGTTACAGAAGTCTCTCAACTTTTTTACATTACTTTTTAAATAAAGAAATTGCAATCAGATCCACTTTATTAAAATTGAAAGTTTAAATCTAATTACTTTGACATATTAAAAAGTGAAATAAATTAGTAGCTATGTATAACTAGACATACTTTCTCTGAGTAAGTTGATTTATAAATAGGTTTAAGCATCCTCTAATTATTTAAAAATAGAAATGAAATTTTTTCCTGTTGCCTCCCATGGTATAAGGGTAATAGTTGATTAGTCTACAGGTTAGCTGCACAAATTCCTTAGGGCAGAATTTGGCAAGAGATTAAAGCACTTGAACTCAAATGTCTGTATGTTAATGTCGACATGTGGAAGATGCCTAAGCGTCCCTTAGGTCAATACAATGTCAGGCAATACTCTTAATTGAGCCTAGAAATCCACTTAGCTCATCAACCAACCCAGTAGCAACGCAGTTCACTTGTTTAAGCATATCCTGGGGTATCTGAGAATGGAATTGTCAGATATGGCACAAGACCTGTTCAAAGTCACTCACTTTTGCAGCATGAAGTGAATTTACTGAGTGAAGCAGCTATGCTGCCTGCATATACACATGATTCAGGTACCTTGGTCTCCTCCTGAACTTCAGCCCAACGTGGAGGCTGAATTCAGCAGTTCAGTTGCTTAGATATAAGTACCCATAGTCATATGAGATGTCTTAGGGTTTACGAACAACTCCAACAAATGCTTGGCAGACCTGACTCATAAAAGTTACAGAAAATATTTCCCTTCTGCAATGACAGGTAAACTGTTTTAAGATGTACAAATGTCACAGTATTCTTGTATTCCAATAATCAAATCAAGAACTGAGTCCTTGGGTTCAATCTAGCTCCCCGTGTGTAGGCATCACGTGTAGGCATCAAGACATCACTGGATCAGCAGATAGATTGGCTGCTGGGTGGGATATCTCAATGACCCTGTGCACCCAGGTATGGCTAACTGAATCATAACCTACATGTCCCTAAAAGCTCCCAAATTAAATATCTGGGTACATTGTTTCCTTGGCCAAAATTTGCTTGCAAATTTCTATGGGAACATAGAAGGACTAAAATTATTCTCAAAACAGGTAGCAACAAAACCACTTTCCCTTGCTATTTTCTCTATAAATACACTTAAAGAAGAAAAAAGAAAAACAATCCAAACATTAGAGCATAAACATAAGCATGACAAGGTATTGATTTGTGTGAGTCTTGCCATAAAGGGACCTATTCCCCAGAATTTTTCATATAAGCATGACAAGGTATTGGTCCAGGCTTAGATGATAATAAAATTGAATGAAAATTAATTGTAAAGGAAGTATATCCTTGACTGTATTTCAAATGAAATACAATATCCCTATAAGTAAAATGTAAAGGTTAATTTCACTATTGAAGGAAGGTGAAATTTATAAGAACAATATTGCTTGTACTGTTAGAACTAGCAGCAAAAGCCCAGAACATAAGCATCAAATAATGAATTCTTCCCAGAACAGAATATTGATGCTTAGGGACAACAGAAAGACAACCAATGATTTTTTTTCCCCTTTTCAGATACTCTAAAGTGGAATAAAAATGAGCTGAAAGTAGCAAAAATCTGTGCTTTGTTTCACTAAAAATAATTTGATCAATTTCCATTATTTGGTTTCTTTCTGAAGCGTGAAGGAAGAATAGTTGCAGTTATTTGCTGACAGAAGCATTCCTCACTTCAAAAGTAGGCAAATAAGTATTCTTTGATTCATTGACAATTTTTTCTACACAGATCTATCATGTTTGTCCTCAGTTCCTTAAAGCATTTCACTGTTGTGAAATAAAAACCCCTAGGGAAATCTGAAACTGAAAAAGTGGTACTGTTTCTCTCCTCAATTTCTTGCCCTGGATTTAAATAAACACTATGCAACCAAAATCAGAGAAGGTTGGTCAATAAATGTGGGATGGCTTATGCAATTTTTTAAAATGTTTCATATCTCAGTGGCTGCCAGAGTGTCTAGATTAATAGCTTCTCTTTTTATATGTAAATAATGTTTGTCTGCAGCTTGAAATTATCTGATGAGTAAGCTTGTGTCATTTTCCAAAGTCCAACAAATAGATGGATTCAGCAACACATCTTGTGATAAAATCATTACCTTTGGTTACAACTTTCCCACTATCTTTATAGAGTGACTAGGTTCTGTAGAAGCAATAGTAAGTATTAAGTAGTTCCATCTAGTCATCCATGAATCAAAATACTTACTTTTAAAAACATACTATCAGTAATGTCTGATTTCAAAGCTGATCTATTACAATAACTTTGGGAATAGTAGTTCACCACCACTGAGATTTTGAGCTGAACAGTGGAAACCTTTTCAGAGAAAAGAGAAATACTAATTTTAGTAAATAACTTGCAAATTTTCAGATTGTCTTTTTCAATTTATCATTTCTGGTGAACAGTAGAAAAGGTACCCTAACAATTCAAATGGCTATATATTCGCAGACTTGAATTTCATCTATAAGGACCCTTTTGTCAGTCCTTGCACTTACCTGTGTGCAAAGCCTTTGTATATTCTACAAGTATTCTAGTTTACCTCAGGGCATCCCCCTCACAGTGGCATGTAGGACATGGTTATCCATATTTCTGAGCTCCTGAAGAGCTGTGTTACATCCTAAGCTATTAAAGAACTGCCTGTTTGGTGCAGTGTGTTATCTGAGGTAATCTGCTCATCTGAGTACTACAGCTTTTCAAATACAGCCTTCCTGCCATGTGATTTAAGCAGGTAACAAGTCCATATTTTTACCATAAATTTCCCTGGAGGAAACACACTTTTTTTTTTTTTTTTTTTTTTTTTTTTAATACAAAATACAGTTGCGTTACAAAAAAAAAAAAAAAATAGCTGAGTAAAAAATAAATAACCTTCTAGACCAATGTATGAAAGCGTAGACTGGGCTGCAGTCCTTCAGGATAAACCTGCTCCTGTGTGGGAAACTGCCGCAGCATCTGGAGCGCTGCCTCCCATGGTGTCCATGGGGCTGTTTCTCACTGCTCCCTCACTCTGCTGTGCGGCGTTTTGCCCTTCCTCACACACGCAGTCCCCGCGGTGCCCCTGCCCTGGCCATGGCTCAGCCACGCCCTGCAGTGGGCAGCTGGATCCGGCTGGAACCGGCTGTGTCCGGCTGGGGCAGTACGTCAGATATGCGCTGGAATTGTGTCACTTAATTTGCCACATAGAACAGCTGCTCATACAGACATATTCTCACATAATGAAAAAACAAGAAAAAACACATTTGCTACATATTAAAGATACAGATTTCCTAAATGTTTGTGGTTTTGGTTTTTTGTTGGTTTTTTTTTTTTTTTCCAGCTGAAGCATGAACCATTTGCTAATGTCAATGAAACATTTGATTAGATGAATTTTCTTGCAGGCAAGTTGCAAATAATTTCCAGAGAACTTCATGTCATTTAGCTTTCCATCTGTTCTCGCTTTAGTTGTGTGTAGCGGTCTAACCCCAACCAGCAGCCAAGCCCCATGCAGCTGCTTGCCCACTCCGACCAGCAAGATCAGGGAGAGAATCACAAGGGTAGAAGATAAAAACCTCACGGACTGAGATAAAGACAGTTTAATAGGGAAAGTAAAAGCTTCACATACAAGCACAGCAAACCAAGGAATTGATTCACTGCTTCCCATGGGCAGGCAGGTGTTCGTTCAGCCACCTCCAGGAGAGCAGGGCCCTATCGCACATCATGGTTACTTGGGAAGACAAATGCCATCACTCCAAACATCTCCCACTTCCTTCTTTTTCATGTGAACTGTAATATCCCCCTGGTCAGTTTGGATCATCTGTCCTGGCTGTGTCTCCTCCCAACCTTTCATGCACCCCCAGCCTCCTTTCCAGCATGGCAGTATGAAAAGCGGAAAAGGTCTTGTCTAAGACGTGCTCAGCAGCAAAAACAGCATAGAATCACAGAATCACAAAATCAGCTAGGTTGGAAAAGACCTTTGAGGTCATTGAATCCAACCTATGATCAAGTCTATCTTGTCAGCTGGACCATGGCAGAGTCCTGTCTTTTCTTAAATACCTCCACCAACAGTGACTCTACCACTTTCTTGGGCAGCCCATTCCATTGCTCAGCCAGTCTTTCTGTGAACAACATCTTCTTAATATCCAATCTAAACCTTCCCTGAGGCATTATTTGTAGTATAATTTCCAGGAGAAACATAGCATGCTGTAATGCTGCATTTTTACTACAAATTGAAAATCCTCAAATTCTAGGCAAAACTTATATTTCCAAAACAATTTAGCCATTTTGTTAACACATGATGATTTCAGGTTCTCTAAATAAAATGTTGTACATTAAATTTTATTCCTGTATATGCAGAATATTTTTATTACAACCCGATTTAATAAATAACAAATAAAAGATTGTATTCTTTTCTATACAAGGGCTGCATGTATTTTCATTGTACTGACCTAGTCATTTAGTTACATTGTTTTGAAACTGCCACTAAATTCTTAAGAACTTTTGACATATTGCATGTATTCACCATAACTGTCTGCCTTTCAAAATTATTTTTCCTTTGCCTTTGTTTCTTTGCTTTTTAAATGAATAGGAGACAGATTAGAGAGAAATAAACAGTAAATTACATATACAGCTCTACTTACTCTTTTAAAATTCTAAATTTTTAATACAGAAATGAAGAAAGCCTGATTTTTGATTATCAGATAGCTAAACTGTTCCTTTTTACTTTGTTTGGGAGCCTGAATACTGCATCACATTTGCAATAAGGATAAGGGTACACAATTAAAATTATGAACACAAGATTGTTGTTTCTAGAAATGCACAAAAAGGACAGGATTTCATCACTTAGTATATTATAATTCAGTAGCTTTGAAGTTATTTTGCGAACACATAACTTACATTAACAAAAAGAAATATATTATGGCACAGCATTTAAAAAAAAAGGATACGTAGGAGAACTGAGATTTCTGATGGAGCCAGGGATTTATTCCTAGCAGGTTATCACAGTTAAATTCCTAAAACAGATTTAGCAGAAGGACTAAGATCCACCCTTAATTTTCCACAAAATTTGGATCAAAGCACAACCAAGATTACCTTTCATAGCTGTAGAGCTTGAAAGATTTTTGAATCTACTTATATGAACAGTCGTAGAATGTGGTTCTGTAACAGAATGTTTTCTGTTTACTCAGGAATGCTTCTGTAGCAGGAAAGTTTTATATACACATGTACATTGTATTTAAAAGGTATTTTTAAAGAAGTGAAGGAAAAAGGTTGCATCTTTAAGTATGTGGTTTTAAAAGGTCATTCAGTAGTTTTAGATTTTGATAAATGGTCATGTTTTTGAATAACTTTAAGAGTAGAGGAAGGCAGTTGAACATGAAAAGAGCGGAAGGTCATTATTATAATAATCTGTGTTTGCTTGAATCATCAGATTCATATTACTCGAGGCTTTACTTTACAAGAAACATACCAAAATAGGAAACCTATTCGTTTTTCCTATAAAGCCAGGAGTACATTGAAAATAAATAATATTTTTTATTTTTTCAAGAGAATACTATTTTAACAGGACGTGGAAATTTTGAAAATAAAAAAATATCACATTATCTATAGACGTTATTTAATGGAAAACTTAGCTATGCTAATAAGATAGTGTGAATTTCAGTGAATTTGCTTGCCTGGCTTATCACAGGCAGATTGTGTAAACATACTACACTATTTGTTAGGTTTACAGAATTGATTTGAAAATTTCATGTGGAAAAAAAAACTGAATTACTGTTTGAACAAGTTTCCATCACATTATTTAGGATTTGTACATTTTTTGTCCAAAATGAACTCATATAAGCAAATGTTAAAATGAAGATAGTCAACAGTCGTGCACATCTACTAAAACTAATGAGGTCACAACCACATACATATATGCATACATACAGCTACAACACAGAGTAGACTGCTTACAGGTAAAAAGTAAGGAGCATCAAATCAGCCTGAAACTGGAATCCTTTTCTTCATCTATGTTTCCATCTACACATGTGCAAGAAGTCCCCCAAAGGGGACTGGGAAATTGGGGAAAATGTAAAACCTAGTCATAGTGATAATTTTCCATAATCAAATGCATTATTTTTGTTATACATAATATCTGAATTCTTCTACTGAAAATAATAACAAGATAAAGGATCTGTGATAGAAAATTACTCAGTGGGGCCATATGTTAAATAACTAATTAGTGAGTGTTGCTTTTTTGAAATAATCATAAACGTTCTGAGAAAATTTCAGTCCTGTTTTTTTCAGGTGTAGGAGCTGATATTCCAATGTTCCAGATTATTTGTAATGCAAGCAATTTTATAATCTTCGCTACATTTTTTAAAATTAATAGAGTCTCTTATACCTTCTGGAAGTACCAATTCAAACATCATTTATTGAGGAAACTGTCCTGTGGCAAAACACAAAGACCAATTGATGGAACTACTTTGTTTTAGATTGATCTGTCCATAAGGACATCACCAGAAAGAATTAAATCTGGTTTAGGTGTAAAGCACCATGCACATACATCACCGTTCTTCATTCCTCTGCTTGTCATCTGAAATGGTTGGTTGATAAAAGGTAAGGTGCTTTATCATTATGCCTAGCACCTGGGAAATGATCCAGTGTAAATTCAATCTCAGTGAATTATTAAAGGCATTTTAGGATTTGTGAACTTTATAATGGTATTTTGTGAGTGTTCATTACCACTGCAATTTAATATTACTACAGAAATTGAGTTAAGAGACTAGTAGTCTGGTAACAGCTATGGGATGTAATTTACAATCATGAAAGATAACAAATCCACACTTTACTACTGTGTCAGCAGTGTTTTGTAAAACATGCTAAAAGAAGCTAATTAAACTTCATAGGGCCTCTTGTAGCATTATAATCTGTCACGAGCTTTAATCTAATGAACAACTTAAATGATATTTCACTGTAGAATAAAGTCTGAAGTGCTTGATCTTACTTAAAATTGGAATATAGTTGTTTCCCAGAAGAAATATCTGTAATATTCTGACTCAAGTAACTGCTAAATGCATTACTTGTGAATTTTAGCATTGCAGTGAATTAGACAAAGTGCTAACTTGCATTATGTTTAATTGATCTATAGTTAATTTATTCAGAAAGAGCTGCTCACGCTGAAAAAAATAAATAAAATCAGACAGCCATGTAATAGTAGGGAAGTAAATGTTCAGTGGTATGGAAGACAATAGCTCTTGTAACAAGATAGCTTGATGATACAGAAATGTCGGGCAACTGGAGTGTCCGTGGACTGGTACATTTTTCTGCAGCACTGTCTTTGTTGAAGTCACCGCCTTTAGCAAGGACTTGAAATTCACAGTGAAGAAAAATGACTAAAAAAATTGAATGTTGGGTAATTGAGCAGTTCTTCTGCACTTCATTTGGTGCTCTGAAAATTAAACTGAGGGAAAGAATAAATCCTTCATGCACCTTTAGATGTTACTTAGGACACAGTGAACATAGTTGAATCCCAACAGTCTGCCCAGCACAGGCACAAGCAGTGTTTGACAGGGTGGTTTCTCTCCAGTTGGCTGCTGGTTCTTCCTGCAATGTACTGCCATATCTAATGAATAAATGATTTAGAGTCATCGTTAACTCAGGCTCATAGATAATTCAACCTTGTTTTCTAAAAAAACTTTCACAGATTAGGAACTGTAGACTTCTCTGAATACATAAATCTGTTTACAAATTTATTCCTTTCAACCTAGTATTTTCATGAAGCTTTTGCTGTCAAATTGTCCTGGTTCATTATATTCCCAGCTTTCACCTACACATGCGAAGACTATAATTGTTATAGTTGAAGCCACAGTTTGTTTTTTAAGTTGTGTATTGTTCTTCATAACCAAATCTTGCTTAGGCCGTCAAATTCAGCAGCTGATGTCTTCTGTATTTGTGGTACTTCCCTTTAGTCTTGCCTATTATCAAGATGTACAAAGTTATTTCTCCTAGCATTATTTTGCCTACTGAGAATTTTTTAAGGTCTCATTAGAATTGTAAGGACTTTTTTCTTGAACTATTTATTTTTTCAAGCCAGGAAATCTTCTGTTTTCTTGTTGTTATGTTGTGTTAGAAGAGTTGTCATTTTATCTGTCTTTCTAAAGGAAAAAACATAATAAAGAAAAGGCAAAAAGAGTTAAAATGTGTCTGTGTTTAACAGTGATGATTGAATGATTGAAACCTAGCAGCTTTTATTTTGACTTGTTAAGTTCCAGTGTCATCTCATTTTACTGTCATCTCATAATATTTTGAAGTATCCTGCACTGAATCCTGATAAAATCTGACAAATTCTTTCATGAAAATATATGGTGAATGGACATTGCCATTCAGACTTCCTTCAAAATAACTATTCTTATAGCAAAAATCTTTTCAGTAAGTAATCTGTAGAGTTTACTCATAGTTCTGTGTTCCTATAAGTAATGATGTTATTACAGAAGGAACCCCTAATTATTAAAGACCTAAACCTATCAATTTTCTTAATTCATGAATCACCAATCTTTGCTATTTTTTCTGCTGTTCTGAAGGCGTTTTGTGTTTCTGTATTTGTCAGAAAAATATTCTGTCAATAGAAAATGTCTGTGGGTTTAGACATGTTTTCAGCACAGAGCTCCAGGAATTTAGCCTTGTAGTCTACAAATTCCTATACTTCTAGAACTGATCTTTAATTTCATTGCTATGGTTGTCTATTAGCATGTATATCATTAATTCCTGTTTGCAGATGTTATGGCCTATCCTAAAATGGCTATCATTTAAAAATATTTTTTTTATTGCTGTTTCAAAAGTCTTAATAATATAATGCTGACATCTCTGTGTGGTGACTATACTGTGTTCCCAAATGTTTCTTATACTTTTTTTTTTTAATTGCCTTTTTATTGGCTCCTGGATAGCAATGTTCTCATATTTAGGGGATTTTGAGGTTTTATTTCTTGTGTCCTCTCAATACTTTTGTAGCTTTTGTCATTGTTTATGCTACTGTAAAATTATGGAAATGAATTTTTATGGGGTTTTGGTGGGTTTTTTGGGCAGATTTTGATTCCTTCCCTACTTACCAATCAATTCTTTCCACATAAATTTAAGAATCCTCCCCAGTCTTGATCCCAAGGTCAATCAGATCAAGTTGGATTCCTTCATACAAAAGAGAAAGAAATTGCAAGAATTACATAAAGATTTCTTTCTCACTTTGTCTCAGTGTTTTCAAACCTGAATGTCTTTATGAGATTTTTTGTTGTCTGGAGGTTTTTAATGCCTTCCTAACTTTCTATTAGGATTCTTGAAAGCTGTATTGAAATACTAATTACCATTACTTCTCAGCTACTGCTTTCTATCTGTGATATATACTATAGACCACAAAATGTACCATGTGCATTTTGATTAGCATTTCTGGTGCAGTAGCAATGCCAGCTTGACTCCACAGAAGACAGAAATTGGAATGTTGTTATTTGTGGTGAAATCTTTTCCATGAGACAAGCAGGTTTCTCTGGGCTTGAATTGAACAACAGCCTAATGACCCACATGGAATTGCTGTGTCAAAAGAGACTTCAATCTTTTAGGGAAAAGAAAGTTAAAAATACCACATTTTGTCTTTGAAAGGAATTAAGGGTGCTTTCTTCCCTTCATGCTGGGGGGTGATTCAGCTTTTCACAGGAGAAAGAAAAATTTCCGAAGGAAGGAATAAATGAAAAATAAATCAGAATAAGTTCATGATAGCATTGTGCCTAATGTGTAAAGTAATTACTTTAACAAGCCAATTAACTTTAATAGACTGTCCCACTGTTCCCTTGTCTCCTTAGCTGACCTGTCTATTAAAGCTTTCTGTAAACTTAGCACTCTATTTGCATAACTGCAGTCAATTTGATGCTGCTGTTGTTGGTTAATCTAGAATCTGAACCTGATTTAATTGCAAGGAATTTTAATGAAATGTTCAGGGTGGCAGGAAGGAAAAAGGAATACATAACATATATGTTGTATCTGCTATGAAGAGGTAGCAAAATATGTGAAACTACCCTGATGAAAATGAGGTGTTTGGTGAAGAAGACAGACACTGAGGGGCAATAAAATATCTAACTTCAGCAGTGATAAGAAAATAATGGCAGCAACATGTGCTGTAATGTACTTTTGCATGCTGCTGGCACTTTTGAAACAGTCTGTGGATGTTATTTAAACAAAATTTATTGACATTTTATAAGAGCTAAGGATTCCTTTAAATAACTATTATCTTGGGAGACACAGTAGCAAAACTTCTATGCAGTTAAACTTTGGATTGGAAGTGAACTAAAAATACACAAACTTAAAAATCTTGAGAATGGAGTGAATGCAACCTGCTTCAGAGTAAAGGGTAACTCTGCACAAAAGATGTCTTGTATCCAGATTCTTCAAAATATATATTCTACATTATTTATATTGAGTCAAGACAGTTCAATAAAGAAAAAAACTCTTTTATAAACCCTATATATACACCATTAAGACTTTTTTTTTTTTAATAATAATGGCTCTTTAAAATAATTCTGGCTCTTCTGCAGTATAAATATTATTTTTAGAATGCTGTATTTTGTCTTAAAATTAGTTGTATTTACTTGTATTAGTAAAGTAAGTTCTCTGAGTGTAGCATGTCCAGTGTATGCCATGTACCTTGAAAAGCAGTATGTGGAGCTTCAAAATACATAAAAATTTGGTGGAACAGTAAATTACTCATCATGTCAGCAATTAAAAACAGCTGGCTTGCTGTCTAGCTGCGCTGTTCAGTGTGCTGGCTTTAAAGGCTTTGCTTCTTAGCCCCGGTTAAAATACTTATGTCACAATGTTCATTGTTGGTAGCACTTTTTTTCCTGCCAGAGGACATCTGTCTGTTAGAAAGAGATAAGCAAAGCATTGTTACTTTCACTAGGAACCCTAAAATACCACCAAAATGGCTTGGAAGAAGGCTTAATTCAGGAAATATTGCTTATCAAAATCCATGACTAAAGGAACAGAAATATTTTTGGATAAATTGAAAAAATAAACGTTTATTATTGAAAGAGAACACAGAAGCAACTTGCCTCCTGGTGGAAATAGTGTATCTACATAGTGTTACTGAGGCAAGAATCTAGCTCACAACAGGTATATCATTAAGCAATAAGGAAACTGAATGTATTTTGTGTTCAAATTTAAAAGTAGACATTCACCTGGCTTCCAGTATGTGTGTTATTGTAAACAGCTATTATTTGGTTGCACTCTGAATACAATTTGGTGAGATTTTCTCTCTCCCACCTGACTTCTCACCCAAGAAACCAACATGGCAAATAATTTTATATTGGCATGAGCAATAGATCACCTGAAAATAACACTGTTTTAAGTCTGTCTAGAATCAGAATTCCCATAGCATTTCTTTGGAAAGCATCTCTTAGGAAGCACTGGATTTTTTCTGAGTTTCTCTGGCATTTGAGCTTTTTTGTGGCCATGGGATTTTCTTTGTTTATTTGTTTTTGTTTGGAAATACAACTGTCACATAATTCAGAAGGGTCATAGCTACAAAAATAGAATGCATCTCCTGCCTGATACTCTATGAGGCCTTGTGTTAACAGGGTATTGAGGCCATGCATTAACAGGCCATGCACAAGTAAGTTTGGTTTGAGAGGCAGGGGGGACATTTAATTTTGGAATAAATGTGTATTATTTGAGCAAAAACTTGTCCTATTGCTTATTTTGTCTTCTGTGACTTTTGGGAGATACCATTTGAGAGATAAACTCATATTACTCTTTTTTAACAAGCTACTGAGTAGTAAATCCTGAACTCTCACAAAACATGTTATTCCTTTCTTTACACAGTAACAATATTCTAAAGTAAAATTTAGCAGCTTCATAGAATGGAAAAGTTTTACATCAGTTTGGGGAAGTTATGTTTTTTTTTTTTTTTTTTTTATTTGAGTTCTTCACTACTAGGCTGAAATATTGTCCTAACAAGGTGCAGCCAACATTTTCTGTCAAACTGTCGTAGGTACTCATTGTCACATTCTACTGCTGATACAGTCCAGAAATTTTATTTCATTATATTATAATTTCAGAAAAGGGAGACAAGTTTTGTGAAGGTGGGTACCTAAATGTCAATTCCCATTAAGTATAGGGATTGTATGATACTTCCTGTTTACAGTTATTTTCTGATAGTTACCAAACAGTATTTTTGTGGGAATAACAAGGTTTTTTGTTTGTTTTTAACCAGTATTTTGAATTTCTGTGTACAGACAAACTGGGAAAATAAAACAAACAAAATCAAAACCAAAACCATACCAGCTGGGAATATATTACTAGAAAATTGTTGTTTTCTCCATTATCATTATTATTGGAGCAAAGCTTGTGTTTCAAGTGGAAATAGTTACTTTTTGACACACAGGATAGTTTAAGAAAACAGAAGTTTTTCTTAATGATACAACTATAAGTGCAAGACAATATGGTCAATGTAAGGAGAACAAGTTAAAAATGCAGATAAGTCAACTTGCTTGGCAAGATATAGTAAGGATGTAAACATTTGCCTTAGCTCTATCTAATCCAAGTATCAACAAAGCCCAGCAAGGTTAACTTTTACCACTTAAGAGTATTGATGAAACACATACCATCACTGAAATGAGTAAATGCAATCATTTTTTGTCTAGCTCAGTGTTTAACATTCTTAGGAAAAAAAGTGATAGACCTGCACAAAGCTTTCATCCCAAGAAAGAATTTATATTTCAGAAGTACTACTAAAAATAATATCATTTAGACGTGTAGTTAGGGTTACTCCTACATGGTGAGTTGGAAGGGACCTTCAAAGGACATCTAGTGTAACCCCTCCACAATGAGGGGTTACATCCAATTTTATCTTGAATTTTTCCAGGAATGGGGCATCCACCACTTCTCTGCACACCTGTGTCAGTGCTTCACCACCCCTATTTTAAAAAAAAACTTCTTGTATCTAATCTAAATTAACCCTCCTTCACCTTAAAACCATTACACCTTGTCCAATTGCAACAGGCCCAGCTAAAAACTTTGACCTCATCTTTCTTAGGCCCTCTTCAAGGTGTTTTGGGATCTTCTCTTCTCCAGGCTGAACAAGCCCAGCACTCTCAGCGGTCGTCATGGGAGAGGTGCTCCTTGTTCATGGCCACTCTAACAGGCCTATGTCTTCCTTATGCCAGGGAGCCCAGATCTGGTTGAAGTCTGATAAAGTTTTTAAAAGGAAATGCATGAAGATTTTTTTTTTTTCTGGTGGTGGTAGTTTTTTGGGGATTGTTTTTTTGGTTTTGTTTCCAAGAAACTAAAGTAAGCTTTGTACAGATTTATCCCTGGAAGACCTGCAATTCTGTCTATTAGCAGCTCCTTTTCCCTCCAGTCTGCAACTGGGAACCAATGTGTTTTTTCTTTTACCAGATATAGTTTAAATCTGTTGTAAGATAACAGGATTTCATTGATTTATGGTCTAAGAGATTAATAATAGATAATCATAAAAGAAGATAAAGAAACAATTATTTTCCTTATTTGTTATTATCTAACATGTCAGCTAGATTGATCCTAAACTCATTCCCAATAGTCACTGAAGAAAGGCACAGTCTAAAGGAGCTCTTAAAAATATTCTCAAGTCATCTTTTAGAGACTGTTGCTAAACATCTCCATATTTGGACTGATGTTTTAAATACAGAAATCTGTGAAGGTTTATCTTAGTCAGAACAGACAATGTAATTTCTGCAAATGAAATTCTAAGAAAAAAAAAAGTGAAATATTACTTCCAATGACTTTTTAAATCAGGTTTTTTCCCCTGGATTTCTGTTTTTCATTAGTTATTTTATAACACAGCCAAATGGGATATTTGAAGCCTTTCATTAAAACAAAAACCATAACAATTCATCCAATATAGCATATATAATGGAGAACAATTACTAAAGTAATGAAATTAAATTAATTGCACAGAGTGGAAAAATATTTTTCAATTAATTATATTTATATATTCATTTTATTATTTTTTTTAATCTTACAGCAGCAACCACAAATGAAAAAATATTATAGAGCACTACACAACAGTCTTTCTCAACACAGAAATACAGTAGATACCTGAGGTACTTAAAAATCCCCTATTGAATACTTTGATGTACCTAAAAAAACTGCCCTGGATATTGTTTTTGTATCATTTAAGTGAGTTTTTCCAGAACAGGTATAATAAGGTCGATGGTTACTGGCCATTGATTCATACATCTGCTTTTTGCATTGCATTTTGTTAGCTCTTAATCCTCTACTAGCAATTCACAATAACTGAAGGTTAAAGAAATTGTAGTGGGTCTAGCACTGGTCAAATGCCAGTGCCCCTACTAAAATTATTTATTCATTTTCTGCTGTGAGACAAGGCTTAGGAGGAGGAGTAAACCAGGCTCAAACATTGAAGAGTACAAAGAAAACTTCATTAACAGAACTAAAAGGAAAAAAATAATGAGAAATCAGGATAAATGTTCAGAACACTTCTCCTCCCAACTTTTCTTTTGTTTTCCCACTGACAACATAAAGAGAGAAATTTAGTATTTTCAGTCAGTTTACCACTTTAGAATAGTCTTTCATCAGTTCTCTTATGGAGAGAAGTCTCTATTGCTATGCCATGGAAACTTTTCCATAAGAAACAGCTCTCTCATGGCTTTTAATTTCCACAAATAGCAGCTGCCTAGAAATCTGCAATCGTGAAGTCCCTCCCATCCCTTCCAGCCTTCCCACAGCTGTGTTCATGGGCCATGTTTAACTTATGGGGTGCTATTTTAAGGATGAGCTGTTCAAAAGTAAAAGTTCTCTTTATCCATCTTGGAAATCATCTTCATCTCTGGGAACAGAGATCTTCTTTCCCTGGAGGTAAAGGGTCTTCATCACTCTTATCTCTCTCTGTTCAACCTTCTCATTTGGATCACAGCTAGTTCAACATCTGCTTGCCTCAGTATGGATGTTTTTACTCATGTCTACAGTTTGAACACTCCATCCCCCCATGCTTTTTTCATTAATTAAAGGGATATTCTAGTGTATTACAATCCATCACCATGGCCTTATTAGAAGAATTTCAGCCTAAGATTAAGGCATCTCCTCATTCCCCTCCCATCTGGGATTTGACTTCTGCCTTGGCATCTTCATTTTATTTCTCTGTGTCTTCACTCTGTCCTTTTCTCTCACTTGAGAGAGGATTGGCATCTGCAAGTCTCATCTGTTTTGGGGGGTTTCGCAGCGCTGAAAGAGTTAATCTTGCCCAGGCCTGCATATGGTCCATGTGATTTCTGCCAGGTGGTGGCCAGAGCACTCACGGTGATGGATTTTCAGGCTGTGCTGGGGGGGCTGTGTCAGAATCTCAGGGGGCCCGGGCCAGAACGGCGGTGGCTGCTCTGGCTGCATGGCTGTTTTCCGGCCCCAGCTGCACTCAATTCCAGCTGAGGGGCTGCTTTCTGCGTGGGCTGCAGAGCCACCTCCAGGTTTTTTTTTCAGGGGCCACGCTGGGGGAGGACCAGGATCTCTGCAGCCAGGCCAGGACTCAGTGGCTAATGGCCTACCCTCCCCTGCCTGCCAGCCACTGGGGCCTTACTGCTTAAAAATTTATTTATTTAAGGGAAAAAGAAAAGCTATGGCCATAAAGAATTTCATATTGTTATCCTAATTTAGTTTTAAATAAGTTGTTAGCCTGTTCCAATGTAACTGTTAATAAGTGCCATGAGAAGGGAACAAAGTGAGTAAGGAATATTTTGTCAGATTCAAAACATTCTATAATGACTACATAAAGTTTTCAAAATTCATTATCACAGGCAAAATAGTCTTCTTATTTTTCTTTCATTAAGAATCATTCCATATGAAACATACATCTAAAATGTTTACTGGACAGTGTTTCTTTATAATACAATGAAATTAATAATGAGCTTAATGAATGTAATGACTCCTCAGTAATGCCACATAAAACAATTATGGAACATAGTATTTTATTTAATGTTGGGTTATTTCATTTTGAAGAGGAACTTTCATTGCATGCTTTCATTTATTAATGGTTAAACCTTCTACTCTCAATGTGAAGCAAATAAAAAAAAATATTGCATTTTTAGACTACTCAGGTGAAAGCATCTGAATCATTGAAATCGACAATATGATGGTAAAACCTTATTCTTGGACTTATTCCCTTACTCATCTGTGGTTTCCTTTCTTTCATCCTTTTTACACTCATCAATTCTGTGTTTCATTCATGCTATTTTCTTAGACCCAGACTGACATAAGTATTTGATATAAAATTCTCTGGTAAACTCCTTGTGGTCCATCGAGACTTAAGATGTTTGTCAATTCTTTTCCTTTAGAGTGAGCACCTTCTGTCTTATTATTAGTCATGAGTTTTCCTGACTCACATGGAAACAGCTCTGTCAGTCTCACTGAGCTTCCCAGGGACATATCCAGTTCTCCTGAACAATTCTCAGGAGAGCTTCTAAGGGTACTTAGCAAGCTAACATTTGCTAAAATCTTCTTATGTCTTTAAGATAGGGTGAAAAAAGGTCATCCAAAACTAAATCCATTGATTTGAATTCATTCTTGTCCCAAGCGGTAAAAAGGTACAATGCAAATGGAGGTATTTATTTGCCACATCCAGTATAACAACTCATGGTTAAAGAAGTAGGCAGAGAAAAATCATGCTGGGTCTAATTACTTTAAATAAGAAACAACTCACACTGCCTCTCTACCTCTCTCCACTCTTGAACCCTTACCTTGTAGATTATGTTAGCTGTTATAGTCTCTTATTTCAAATACTACATAAAGAAGAGAGGATTTATACTTTTCATGTTTAACTGATAATTCTTATTCAGGAGATAACCTGGTCTCACTTATTAAGCATAATAAGTATTGTTTCACTTCATTGGTATTGTAAATAGTCTAAATTGTTAGGCTATCTAGCCCTTCTCATATTTTGTTGTTCCCTAATTTATATTAATCAATAAATTCTTCCTTTCCCCAAGTTGTGACCTCCAGCTCCATTTGACTTTGTTTTTCCTGTGTTCCTGACACTGAATTCTTGCCAGCTCTGATTTGTTTCTCTTTTCCATGAGCAATTTAATTCACTAAAATGGCACACCAATGTCTCACCTGGAGGGACTGGGGAGGAGAGGATAATTTTCTTCCATTTTAGTCTTTAAATAAGATCACAGGAATTCCAGCAAGAATCCAGGTTGATGCGTGTAAGGAAGGGCAATACAGAAGCAAAGGATTAAGGAAGGAGTGGGAAATGCAGGAGACGGAAGAACAGAAAATAATATCACACTTCTTTTAGGCAGCAGATGCTTGTCAGAGTATCTCATGTCTGCAAAACTGCAGCCACAGTATGCATGTTTCAGTGTCAAACCCTCTAACACAGCTTGCAAAGCTACACATTTACTTATGGCTAAAGCAGCTCATTACTTGCTCTCCATTAATACCTGATATGGCCTTGGCCATCCTGGTGTGACAATGACTTTGAGGTAATAAACCTCTAATATTCTTTTTTAATATATCTATACAAAATATAAATATTTACATACAGAATATAGATAATACAGAGAGATTATATATACAAACACACATAGACATTGTCTTCATTTATTTGTTGCAATAATCATATTTTATGCCTTGAAAAACTAACTCCTGTTATTTTGTCAGTTAGTGAGTGATGATCCTTGAAAGTTCTTGTTTAGACCTGTATCTACAGGCATGCTCATAGAAATATTTAAGCTGAGGGGACTGTAAAATGGAAGATAGCTCTCAGCTTAAAATTAGGGTACAATTTTCTTACTTCATTTTCTAACCTGGAGACCTGTTATGGAAATTCATTAAATGTTTGTGCTTGTTTCAGCCAGGACAGAGTTAATTTTTTTGCAGTAATAGTAGGGGGCATGGTTTTAGGCATGTCAATGAGGTAATTCTGTACCACAGAGCATTGCTGAGGATAGGAATAAGGGACTCTGGCTTCCAAAAAGAAGACTGTGGCTTCTGGATGAAAAATATGTTGTCATTGCCTGCCATTGTTCGTTGCCTTTGGGTCCCCATGAGCATTTTGTATGAGAATCACCCTCTTTTTTGTATACTTTTGCTACTACTATTGTTGCTGTTACTGATCCTATTTCATTTCTGTTTTCAGTAAATTGCTCTTCTTTCAACACATGACCTTCACATTTTGTGCCTCCAGTTCTCAGCTCCATCCCACTGGTGTGGGAAGGGAGAAGGGGGGAGCAAATGAGCAGTAGTGTGGTATGGAGTCTTGGTGGGAGAACTAAATTGGGGAATACCATTCCTAAACCATGACAATATTTTACACTATTTTCAAAATAAATAAATAGATCAATAAATAAATAAATACATTCTAGAGAATACAAATACTTCTGTGGTTAAGTGAATATAGGAACAGCAGAAGTATTCAAAACTGATGCATGAATGTTGGAGTGCTTATGTGTTTTTTTTTTTTTAATCTGAACTAGTCCTTACAGAGTGTGTATTTTTGAATTTATTTTGTTTAGAGTCAATTCAATTAATTTTATTCCATTTTACTGTATTTCTGAACAATACACTTACTGTTGTTTTGAACAATAATATTACTTTCACGATATAGATTGTTGGCTTAATACAAAATGGGGAAAGTAGCAAAATTAGAAGGATAAGGGTAGATGAGTTGACAAAACCCACTAATTATTTTCTGCATTTTCATGAAACTGAACTGTCAGTCATTTTATAAGATAAGATTATCTATTTGTTTGTTATAGTCAAAACAATGTCAAGAATCTTGTAAAAGAAACAAGATTTGGTTTATTTCTTCAGACAAAAGCAATAATTATTTTATTAACAGATCCAAAATCAAAACAAAAATCACACCTCTCTAGATTAGTTTTCTTAATTAAATGTAAAATAGTTTTGTTATACCTGAATTTGAGTCAAACAATAACTACTGGAAAGAGAAAAAATATTTCAGTGGAAATCCTGTTAGTAATAATTTTGATAAAGCGTATCACAATCTTGGTAATGCAATAAACTTCAAAAGATGTTCTGCTTCTATATATGACATACTATACATAAGAAAACATTACTCCTTCAAGCCTGCATGGAAACAGAATGTCTTATTACTTGTATAAACAGTAGATTAGTGTCTGTGTGGGGAAATGATGGAATAAGAATAGAAATTAAAACATCACTTGAAGTAGTATAACATGAAAAGGTTTGTCTGCAGCTCACAATGATCAACAGAAAGTGTTTTCTCTGCTGTTTCTGATCCTGAAGCAGTCTGGTTGCCTTCAGATTTAGAAGAAAAATAGCTGGGGTTGTTTAATTATTTCTCATTATTTCTTGTAAGATGCAGTGTTTGCCAGCAGAGGTGTAGTATGATACTAATATAACTATAAAGCTCTCCAAACCTGGCCCTGCAATTCTTTATGATGCTGGAACAGGCACAGGAATTCCCTGCAAGTCTGTCTTGTTCAGTAGAGCACAGTGCAACATTTACTATGCAGAAATTAGAGATTTTAGGCTCCATGTGCAATTCTCATTCTAAGACCACAGGTAAATACACTACCTTACAATGTTATTTGAAAACTTATTTTCTGTTTGTTTCTTTTCTTCCCACAGAATTGCTACTTAACATGTCACTGAGTATTTGATACTCAGTGAATAAACAGCTATTTAATGCTTCCTTCAGTCCCTTTCAGTGCGTGGCCTCAAATACTGTTAAGCCCAGAGCATTCAGATATGTCACTTGTCCAAGTGACACTTGAATTTTTAACCCCCTGATCCTAGAAAATAAAGTCTTGGCTGCCATCAGATGAAAACTCAACACTCTGCAAGTCAAACCAACTATTTCCAGAAAATGCACAAATAACATTACTTATACATATGTATGTGTTCTCACTTGAACAACTTGATTAAGGTAATTTAAATTAGATATCACTTCTATCCTAGACTAGGGCAGATTTTCAAGACTATCTATACTAGGCCTTAAAATCAGTTTCAAAATGCATGACATTTTTTATAGTGGAGGCAGAATTCCAACATAAGTGAGGAATTTAATTTCTTTTCTATTACTTCCCATATAATAAATGTTTTCAGCTAAAAGGAACAGAGAAACTTTCAATATTCTTTTTAGATAGCATTGGAGAAATCCTTAATAGACATCAAAGCATGAAATCTTTTAAGGAGAACTTTGATATTAAGAAATACGGGGAAGTTTATCTTATCTGAATAATTTGTCGGATACAAAGTAATTCCAATCTGATTTTAGATTTAACACCTAAACTGAGCTAAAATTACCTATATTGATATGCCACAGGAATGAATACTATGTATGTGCACTTGAAATAAAGACAACTTTGCTTTAGTTGCAGCTTTTCTTTTGTAGCAACCTACCAGCACAAGTCCCGCCTGTTAGTATTTCCTGAACACCTCAGAAGGGGTGGTCACATTCCCAATGCCTACTGAGAACCTGTGGTTTACACAGCTGCCTACATTGATCCCGTGGGAGTTCAAGGGGACATCAGTCATGGGTAGAATAGCTTCAGTATAAGTCTGGTGAGGCACAGGAACAGCTTGCCCAGAGAAGCTGTGGAGTCCCCATGCCTTGGGGTGTTCAAGGCCAGATTGGAGGGGGCTTTGAGCAACCTGGTCTAGTGAAAGGTGTCCTTGCCTATGGCAGGTGGCTGCAACCCGATCATCTTTAAGGTCCCTTCCAGCCCAAAGCATTATATGATTCCAAGATTCCATTATTTTTCGTTGTTTTAAACTTAAACTCTTAAGCAGAAATAGATTTGAAGTGCCACTGTTTAATTTACTAATATGGACATAACCAAACTGCTTGTTTTCTGTAAATATTCAACTAATGTATACAGGTAGCATGTAACAGTAAAGGCTACACTTAGTCAGAGGAAGAACATGAAGTAACACCAGCACACATATGGGCTTAGTCATAAATTGTGGTACATGATGCACCTCTCAGCTGGTCAAGCTTAGAGGAAATTGTTCTTAGTGGGACTAGGTGGGATCATTCCATCTGGAAACTGTCACCTTGGGAATCTGTTGAGCAGTAGTGTCCAGCCTCTCTACTGGTGAATGAGAGCAGCTAAGTTGAAAGCACACCCTCTGGCCATGGACTTGTATTTTGTATGCCAGAATAGCAAATGAACATGTGTTCTAGGGACCCCTCCCCCACATTGTGTCTTTTGCTGTAGGTATAATATTCTGGTTTGTAGGACTAGAATCCAACTCTCCTTGACATTACTGATTTTTACTTTTCTCTGAGGAACACACACATAATGTTGTCTTTTTTTTTTAATTTTAATATTTACTGTGCGATGGAAATAATTTATTTGTCTCCTATTCAATGATTTTTAAAAAATAACAAAAAACCAAAAAACGCCTAGAGATAAGTAAGAAGGAAAAAACCCCAGCTTCATATAATACATCAACTTCTGTATGAGGTACAGATCTTCCTGCTGTATCAATTCAGGTGATGATCTGCTACTTTCATCAGTAACCATGACCACCTCTCTCTTCCTTACACAGCTTTGGTTGCCCATCCTTCAGAAATTCCACAAAAATGATCAATTAACATGTAAAGAGGAATTTTACACTGTATCCACAAACTTTTCGATCTGCCATTACTGGAAACTGAAATTTTCCGTAGGAAGTCCCATCTACACAAGATGAGTGCTACGGAGTGAAGTACTTTGTGTAGGGGTTTTACTTTTGATGTCCACATGTCAGCCACAGGATTCCCAGCTAACGCGCCCAGATTTTGTTGGTGGGTTTTTTTTTCTTGGTTTGTTTGGTTTTTTTTTTTTTTTTTTTTTTTTTTTTTGTGTGTTTTTTTTTTTTTTTTTGTTTTTTTTTTGTTTTTTTTTTTTTAATTTGTGTACTATAGTGAAGAGATTTTGGAAACCGTACAGAAAAAAAAAAAAAAAAACAAAAGAACACCACTGTGCCGTATAACCATATACTGGTTATAACTTTCTTCCAAGAACCACTAAGATTTTTTACCCTTTCTCACTTTCTCCAACTAAAACACAAACAATATTGCTGCTAAAGAACATATTCCTATTGAGAGTTCAGTATGAAAGAAATTATGCAGCTAAATTAGAGCTCTGCTAAAATAGGTTGTATTAAATACTCTCTCACTGTCATTTTCATATTATGTTTCTTAGTATTATGGGGAGATTTGAGACTGTTTAGAACCTTGCAATTCACATAGACATGAAAATATCTTACCTATTGTGTGTCAGGGAAATATCTGTTTATTAGATATGTAACTGTTTAGTAGATATGTAACTAAGGAAAGTGGTGCTCTGAACATGCTTTTATAATGATGGTAATTTAATCTTTTATTAATAGACAATGTAATTCATATTACAATTTAATATTTCAGCCTAGAGTTTTGCCAACTTTGAAATTCAGAGCTCTGGATATACTAGCTAGAATGTTACTACTTGTATATTTCTTTCTTAAAATAAAACCAACACCTAAAACAGTGTTTCTAGAATGTAACTTTATGTACTTGGACAAATGAATTATCAGTTCAGTGATATGAACTACAGCCTATGTATAGTAAAAACTTTTAGATTTAGCATACATTTTGACAATAGCTAAGAGGTACTAGCAAAGATATATTCTGTATTCCATATATGGTTTTGTTTTTTCTTTTCCTTTTAGTTATATCTCAGTACTTTCTACAGGTACACCCAAATTCAAAGTAGATTTGAAACAGAAAAGGCCAGTTTGTAGTTACAGATATTTAGAGTGGTGGTGCTCTAAAATAGCCTAAAGTGTGTCTGAAAGAATATATAAAGTATAAAAGTCCATCTGAATTAGATATAGAAAAGTATAGGTCTGAATATTTTAAAGAACACCTTTAAGAACTGTTGAATGCCACCTTTAAAATGAAGTATGTAAGTCTTCTCGTAAAAGACCAACCCTTTTTTTCAATCAAAACTGTTTTTACATAGGATTTGGGTTTTCCTTATGTTGTTAACAAGTAGATAAAGAAATTGAGATTATATATTAAAATGAAATTTCTCTGATGTCATAAATAGAAAAAAACAATCCATTAAGAATCTCTATATTTCAATATATTGGTCTTCTTCTACTGCAGAAAAATAAAAAAAGGGATTCGGCCATGGTTCTAGCTAGACTTCTCCAGAAATATTATTTCTTAATGTGATGAATTTCCTATTAATCTGGAATATTTAATGAAACTCTGATATCTAATACTGTGATGAAAAAAAAAGGCATCTATTTCACTCTACTGATTAATTTTGGAAGGAGATTAAATCCTATTTCAATTTGGTTATTTTTTACCTCCAAAAATATGTACTGTGTCTACTTTAGTACTGGCAAATCTACCCTCACACAGAGGGTGAGGGTATTCTCTTATCTGAGAATTTCTGATATTCATCAGTTTGACTTCTGTTTTAAGTAATCAATATTTTTGAACAGGATAAACTTAATTTTGTGTAGTTCTCCAGAGTTATTCAGGGAAAAAAAAAAAAAAAAGGCAAAATTTGAAATCTGGAGCATGGTCATGCAAAACAAAACAAAAGTTTAGCATCTGGTAAACTAAGACATGAATTTACATCATATTAGGTTCTCTGTGGTAGCTACTCCATTAACAAATGGTGTAGTGTAATGAATGACAATGGAATAATCCAGTGTTCCAGTGTGGTCCAAGGGCCTGTTGCCTGTATTAGAAAAAAGTTTTATGCACTTTCTTTATATCCACTGTTGTGCTTAGACTTCTCTGTTTTTTTTATTGAATGTGGATTGGACTTAATATACACAAAATCTGTTCTACTAGCATAGTTGTGTACCTATAACTTACCACCCAAACTTAAAATTAGATAGCATCCATAATCCATAACCCTTATTTAACCCTTCTTAATACTTATTTGACTTCCTGTGAGGTAACTACCACAGCAGAGAGTCAGACCTTGTCATAACTGAATAGGCTTATTTTCTGCTGAATATTTTGACACATACATGCACACCTACCCTTATGTACACACATTCTCACAAGACTGGTTTTCTTCTTTAATTCTTGAAAAAATAGTTTGGAAATGCAAGTTTTAATCATAAAATGGATAGTTGCAATGAGAAAAAAAACTCTCATATTTCTCTCAGCATAATAGTTACTTAACTAGTAATACATTGAGATTAGATGACAGTGAATCATTGTGATCTAATATATTTTGAGGTTTGGGGGGCATTTCTCTTTTAAGTGGAGTACACACGAATTTTTTTTAATATTAGATTTTTTTTATTTTTCCAGGTTGAGTGGTATGAATCTACCTTCTCCAGTTATCAGCAGTAAAAACTGGTTACGACTCCATTTTACGTCTGATAGTAATCACCGACGGAAGGGATTTAATGCTCAGTTTCAAGGTAGGAAACCTATAAAAGCACGCCTAGAAAGCCCTTTACCTTTAAGCATCAGTAAAGTGGTGATGGAATTTGATAATTATGTTACAATATCACAGTCACAGTAAAAAGCTGACTCTTTTTATTGCTATGTTACTATCGCTCTTACGCTGAATATCTGTTTTCTTTGTGTGATCAGATGTCTCTAGGGATTTACTTTTGGAAAAAGTATGTGTGTTTCACAGTGCAGTCTGTTCTAAATATGTATCTGCTTGCTCACTTTTTTCATAATAAATTTCGTTGCAGTCAGTCTGATCTTTGTTTTAAAAACATGCCTGGAATGCAACTTGCAGAAAGTCAATTCCACACAAAGGCAGGCTTCTATCTAAACATTGTCTTTCTTCCTTAATCAAAATCTAACTCTTATCCAGAAGCTACATTCATCGTTTGGAAATTTGACTCAACCATAGTATAGTACAGATTATATTTCAGGCTCCTGCATATATTTGCATATACAACTTCAAAAGAAGATAAGAGGATGTCAGTGTTGCTGTCATTTCTACTTATGTTCATGTAGACACTTTTTAAAATGCAATTTTATTGATTTTTGTACTTTATAAATCATTACTCAAGATGAAAGACATGGAAGTTATATTGAAAATAGGAAAGATTCTTAATTTATCTGTGCTTTTAAATTCTGTATTTACATATGCTGTTTCTACCCTTTTACCCCCCAACAACATCAAATCCTTTAGGAATTTAGACACTTGTGGTTTTTCCCTGAAACTGTGGGACCTCTGTAATTTTTGAAATGATAAATACATTGCAACAAGTGTATGCTTCTGTGACTATGGCAAGCATGTGCAACAAAAGCATTTAATATACACAGTTCTTTTAGTTTTAAAATTACTTTAAATATTTCAGAAAAAAAATCAGAAATTTCATTTCATTTCATTTTGGTAACTCAGCATAAGTATGTGATCCTTTGCACTTACAACTTATTTTTTTCCAAGTTTACCAAGGATGCATATATAATACCACTGCTGGGTACTATGAATGCAAATGTTAAGTCTGTGTCTTAAGTCTGTTAATTTGAGTTCACAAAAACATTGTGATTCATCCTGCTGATGCACCAGAAAACTATGAATCAACATAGTAACAAGGAGGAAGTTTGTGATGATGTAACATACCTGGAAAATAGTTTTTGTTCTTCTTCAATATATTTTATCTCTAGAAAAATACTCACCAAGTAGTTAAAACTTTTGGGAAATATTTGAGGAGATCATTATTTCAGATGTGTCTCTCTTGATCTGTATAATATATCAGATACTGGTATAAGTGTGAACTTCCTTGATGTAGAATATACCTTGAATGACATGTGGAAGTGTCTTATTGCAATTCAAATTCTTACAATTACAGAAATTTCCTTTCCTAATTTAAATAATTCTTATGAATTTCAGGTTTATAAATTTTACTGTATTTAATACAAAGATTTCTGAATTACATGAGAGATTATGAATTACATAATTATCTATCTTATCAGAAACATAAACTGTGTTGAAACACAGGAGAAAGATTTCAAGACTCATAGGATGAAAATTCATAGTGATATAAAAATCAGGTTAATCTAACAGCTTCATTAAATCGTTTTTATTACACAGCATTAGTGTGTAATATTATGTGTGTATTTGAAAACTAAGCAGAAGCAACAATATTTTCAGCTAGAGTAATCTAGTAATACCACAAATTGCACAATAGCAGAGGTTGGAAGAGCCCTCTGGAGCTCATCTAGCCCATGTCCTTCTCAAAGAAGGATAACCTAAAGCAAGCTGCCCAGGACTGTGTCAGGTTTGTTTTGAATACCTCCAAGATTAGAGACTCTGCAGCCTCTCTTGGCAACCAGTGCCAATGCTTTCCCTAAGAATAAAAATATTTTTGCTTTTTTGTAAGTGGTTTTTCCTGAGTTTCAATTTGTGCTTGTTGCTTCCTATCTTGTCAATGGATATTATCATGAAGACTCTGGCTCCACCTTCTTTACACCCTCACATTCACACCAATAACATCCACCCCTGATCCCCCCAAGCTTTCTCTTCTCCAAGCTCAAATGTCTCAGCTCTTTGAGATTCTCCCTTATGTTTTTGTTTTCAGAAACTTATTTCAGCTAAAATTCAAAAGTCTTGACATATATTTCCATCTTAGATACTTCTCTCAAGTTAAATAATTATTTGAACTGATCATGAAACAAACAAACAAAAAAAAAAAACTCCATAAAAACTAAATATTGTGACATAAACAACCTTGTTTTCAGGCACAAAACCTAGCAGTAAAAGAATGCCTCCAATGTCTGATTCTCTTCAGACACAAGCCTTGTATTTGTCCTGCATTGCAGGCTGTATGACTCTGAGACCTCCAAGAAACATTTTGCTTATGCGCAGCTATTCCCAATAGTTTAAACAGACTGTTTCAGAATAAACACATGTAGTTGGGATTGATGTGTTGATATATTGAGCTACACTGTCTTTGAGACATGTGAAGTAAGTATACAGACTTTTTAATGTAACCATTTAGCACTCACTTTACTAACAGATGAATCCTCATTACCAGACCAAACTGAAGGAATATTTGTGATTGTTCTAATTTCCCAGAAAGTCTAAATCTTGAGCAGCTGTCCTCAGTGCATTTGGGACTCAACTTTCTAATGTTACTTAGACTGCTTTCTCCTGTTGCTGCTTGCTAGAAAGAATAGCCCTTTAAAGTCAGTCTGTGCTGCCTCATTGTGACTGCTTGCTTGGTTCATTTATGTGTGTGTGTGTGGTGAAGATGTATAATTGTGCTGCACAATAGTCTATTGTTTCAGGGAAATACAAAACTAATTTTAATTGCAGTCCTTAGATATTAAATTAAAGCAGCCTTTATGTATTGCCAGATAGTAAGTTATTGTGCTTTAGAGTCCTTACATAGATTTTTCATGGTAGCTGTTAGGTGTAAATGCTATTCACAAAACAAAATCACAAGCTATTCCTCAAAAAGGGGTAGCTTGTCCTTTTGCAGATAGCATCATAAAGACTGTGGTGAGTTGATGTTGGCTAGATGCCAGGTGCACACCATGTCAGTCATTCACTCCTCTACCTCACCAGGACAAGTGAGAGAAGATGTATTGAGATAAGGACAGCAAAGTATCACTTGCCAGTTACTGTCATGGGCAAAACAGGCTCAACCTTCACATAATCCCACTCCTTTCTCTGGCTGCTATTAATGCTGCGCAGTGACTTCTTTTCCTTCTTATCCCATTGACGATGCGCTCAACCTTGGCCAGTGGCAGGCCAGTGGAACCATCTAGTTTTGGTCCTATTAGACATGAGGGAAGCTTCTGGCAGCTCTTCACAGAAGCCACCCCTGCAGCACCCCTACCCCCCCACAAAAAGCTGCCACTCAAACTCAATACACAAATATATTTTTGAAATATTTTTAATATAAATCTATTAAAATCGATTTGTTCTGTTCTCTGGTGCCAACTTAATCCATTCCTTTCCCTGATGTTGGTTCCTACCCTAAATACTCCATGATTAGCCTTGTGCAATATGAAAATGCTCTTCCCTTTTACTCCACAATGAGCTTTGTATCCCTGAGCAGGGCCCCTCCTGGGTCTCTGAAGTGACTGGAGAGCTCCTAGAGTGAGCTGTGCCACAGCCCCTGGGGCTGGGTCTCACCAGGGACAGCCCTGGGAAGACTGGGGTAGAGGCTGAGTCTCTGTGTTGGTTCCCCCATTAGCCAAGGGCCCTCTGCGTTTCTTCTGCACCTGTGGTGATGGACCCAGGGTGGTTGCAGAAAGGCCAGGAAGAGGTGGCATTTGTCTCACCTATCCACCACCATGTCCCTGTGCTCCTCTGCATGTGCACGGGTGAGCTTTTTATTGCCTCACTGTCCTGGCTGCAGAGGGGGCAGGCCCTACATCTTTGTGAGCAGCACCAGGTTGCAGTTCTATACCAGCCATATAATTGGTGGTGAGGTGGTTTTGGGGGCCAGAAAAGGTTGAGTGCAACCCCAGAAGCACCCAATTCTGCCTCTCTGCTGGGGAGGTTGTTGGGATCAGCTCTGTTGGGATCATCCTCTGCTACTGGTGCTACACATCCCTGTCCTGTTTGTCTGGGTCATGGCTTGGAGATATGGTAAAGCCACTGTTTCTCCAAGCCATGGTGCCGACAAAAGCTGAAGCGCCGTGTTGTGGAGTCAAAACCCCAGCAGACCCAGAGCAGTGCAGCGCCAGTGCCAGAAGCAGCCATGCAGAATCAAGTCCAGCTTCTGAACTGGCAGCGTGGTATGACACAGACAATCTGGCTTTCAAGGGTTTTGTTGTGGCATATTTGGGGGGATCCCCGGGGTGTCCCCAGGGGGCCCCCTAAGCTGTGAGTTTGCTGGTAGCAGCAGGCAGGCAAGGAGAGTCCACATGGCTTCTGAGGGCACTCATTAGATGAGGGTTTATTGGGGGTCCTACACCCCGGAACAGCATGGTTTCTGGAGTGGGGGGGAAGGGGGGAAGGAGGGAGAAAGGGGCAGGGGAGAGAGGGGCCGAGGGAGCACCGGCCACAAGAACCGGCTAAGGGAGAGAGCCCTGTCACACCGGCACACTTAAGAGGGAGATTCAAAGTGGGCGCAGAACAAGATTTGGGCCAGTGGGATTACAGACACATGATACTTCAGGGGGGATTACAGGCTTGGAATAAACCATACATTTTCAAGGGCTGAGACAGAGCATACCATTTAACTAAAATGTAACACCACAGGGTTTGTCCGCCATAGTTTTCCATTGTCTTAGGCTCAGGGACAGGGAGAATCAACCAAAGGAAGCAGCCACCATCTTGTCTTTGTCCCGGGGCTACGTGGATGTGACCTATGGGGAGCATCCACCATCCCATCTTTGTCCTGGCAGCCACATGGAACTGAGTCAAAGTGGTGAACTCCTGTAGTGTGTAAAACACCTTATCTTTTTTTATAATGTGGTTATTGATATTTTTGCTGTTACTGTGTGTTCCTTATTCCATGGCTTTTTTCTCTTTTTGTTATCTCAATCCGTAGTCTCTGTCTATCCTTCTCTTACTGGAAAGGGTGAGGGGAAGGGGAAAGGCTTATTTGGAGTTTCATGGAAATGAAACTCCAGATCCCCACACGAACCTAGCACATCTAACAGTGTCACTGGCTTTTGAAAGCAGGTCAGTATGGGAGGCAGCATAACACACCTCTTTGAGCAACAATGGGATAAGAAACTTTTCTTCTTTTCCTAGTAAGAATTCTGATTATCGGACTTTATATAGTTAGCATACAGATTCTCTTTTCCCTTCATATCAAATTAACATCATGTTTATTATCTTACCATAGCTATATTATTGCTGTAACTTGGCCTTTCCAGTCAGCCAAAATTAATACTAACAAGGAGTCTATTTAATTTTCTTTTCTTTGTTTGATCTTTAATCAGGTAAACAGAATTATTATAATTTATTTCATTAAAATATTGGAACTACCAACTGGATATAAAACTATGCATAATTAATTTGTTCTGCAATTTTTTCAGGTCTTTGTAGCAATATTTAGTGCCCCATTTTGAACATGGTCAAGAAAACCAGCTCACTGGTACAAAAAAAAATTAGCACTGTACTAGAATAGCACATCTTAATGCATCAAGTAAATATAGTTTTAAAATACTTGGCAAGTTGAATGTATAAATAAAATATTGTAGTGTAAAAAGTGAATCCACATGATTGATGTTTGGTTTTCCTCTTGAATCATATTTATTGTCACATTTTCCATCAAATTATAGTAGAAGTTTAAAGAAAAATTTAAAATTTTAAAAATTAATTAGGTATAGAGTGAAGAGTTTGTTTTGGTATTTGCTGTTTTTTCTTCTCCACACATCCTTTGTCATTTTCATTTATTTTTTGTATCTTGATGCTGATTTCATCAATAAAAATATTTATGTCCCAATTTCTCTGTGTTTACCTATGGAATATTTTTTTGTAGTTTCAGAGTTTCTGTTCAGAAGGAGGCATGGTGTTGAATGGCCCTGAAAGCCACCAGAAAAAAATTACATTGCAGTGACATGATCTGCCTTGTCTTCTTCATATCTGCCATACCAGTAACATTGGTCTCATGGAAATGAACTCTCACAGTATATATCATTGGATACAGTTCTTGTTCTGCCTTGTTCTTTGGTGGCATTGCCATAGGGGGAAAGATGTTACAGTCATTCAGTTATGAACATCTTTTTTTTTTTTTTTTTTTTTAAGTCCTCTACCCTCACCTATGCTAATACATTAATTCCCTTTGCATATTCAGTGGGAGTTGCAGAGCATATGATTTGTCTTATGCCAGTGCTCCATAAATGTGTAAATTTCCCAGAGGTGAATTATCATTTACAGGCTAACTAAGAGATGAAAACTTGGCACTTCCCAGAAACAAAGCTTTTCAATGTACACAGAATGATTTAAAAGGTGTCATGAAGATTCCCCTGCTCTTTTGCCTATTTACAGCATGTACAGTATGCCTGTTTAGATTTTCCTTATTGCCAGAACAATAGAAGGGTTTTTTAAAATATTTTTTTGTTTTCTTTTTAGGAGGAAAGAACCCCAGAATATCTTTAGCTATACAGCTAAAACTGATCTGCTTAAGTTAAATATTTATTTCAAATTTCCTAGAAATAGAACAGAATAAGAAAGCTTCCAAAGTAAAACATGATTAATGGCTATGTTTACTTTTTTGCTTTTGCAGTAACTCGGGCCTCTGTTGCAGAGCATTTCAAATAAAGTATTCTATTTTTGGCAAGTTTTCAGAGAGGTTCAAGAAGGTATTAGGTATTTTGATAATTCTGTATCACAAGTTATCTATCTATTGTGTTTAACTATATTCAGTATATCAGGATTTAACAGATAATCCTTAAGTCAAACAATGAATATAATAGAGGCTGCTGAAATAAATATATGCTAATGGGAAACCATGAGTGAAATAATGTAAATCAACTTGCAATTTTAATTCTTTCTATGAATTTTCGTGATTCACAAAGTCTGCCTATAAATGCCTGTCCTTTCTACATATTCTTTAAAATCCTAGAAATGATGTTTTAAATAAGTGAAAAGAATTTGCAGTGTTTCCTTGATGCATGATACTTTTAGTCAGTGATTTCATTTAGAAATGTTACTTAGAGTAAATTTAGAAAGAAAATTAGTAAAAGCAATTGATAACATCAAGAGCCAGAAAAACCTGTTATTTTCTAGCTCTTAAGTGATGCTGAGTAGACTTTTCCTTTAAAGAGTCCTGAGACAAAAAGTTATATTTTGTTAAATTTTATTATCAAGAGAGTAAACCAGTCTTGATATGAAAACATCAACAAGGAGATAATCCACCATCTTTCTTGACCATTCTTTTCTGTGTTTAATAGAACCACTTATATAGTCCAGTACTGCCACAGTAATACTTATTTCTTAAGTGTCTAGTAAAATGTTGCTAAAAAGGCTCAGACATAACTGTCTCATGATCTCAGTGCTAAGAAGATGCCAATTTAGCAACAGCCATTCAGACTTCAGCCATTGTTTGGCATGGTGTTACCTCCTCAGAAGTTAAGAGTATTCAAAAAACTATGGTTGAAGTGGCATTCGAACAAGGAACTGAGTGGTTCTCATTTTATGATTTATTTTTAGAGACAGCTCCTACACACTACTACCCAGTGTGTTCTGTAACTCTATTATTATCTAACTCTATACTGTATATTCATAGACTAAATTGTATTGATACAATTTTCCAGAACTATGGAGAATATCTGCAGTCACTGAAGACTTGATGCCTGTTGGACTGGTTTTATTATGATACATCATACACTGAAAGCACAAAGTAGCTAAGGCAGTCCATCAGGGCAAGGGGCCAGCTAGGAGACATAGAGAAGGTTAATGGAAAAAAAATGGCTGTGCTTCTTTTTAAACCTGCAGAACCTGCGTCAGCTTATACAAATAGAATGAGAAAGATTTGTGTAAAAATCTATTGTGACACCAATTTATCTTTATGCCATTTATTCACTAGTACTGCATGCAGAGATTTCCAGCACAGGGAGCAGGTGGAAGGTCTGATAGTGACAGGCAGTACTTTGCTGAATTGATGGAACAAGGAAGCCAACTGATCACGAACCTACAGCTTTTACAGGTAGCCATATAGGAGAAACATTTGTGCCTGCTGTGAAGCTCTCCAGAGTTATAATACCGATTAGTAGGGAAGATTTTGAAAGCTGTTAGAGACAGAAACACTGGTAGAGTGTATTAGATGGAATACTCTTCAGGCAAGGAATAAAGAGAAAAGGGATGGACTATTCCAATGAGCTGTTTTAAACTAGAGATCCTATGGAAGGCTGTGATGCTTCTGTGAAAAGTCAAGTGGGCAGCTGAGAGGAAAAGCTTCTTAGGATGCTCCCAGGTTATTGAATGTGGGATCTTGTTTTATCAACAAAATTATTATAGAATTCCCTTCATAAACTGAAGTGAATAGTAAGAATGAGAAGGATTGCTTTTATCTTATTCTCATAAATACTAAACTTTTAGAAAAAATTCATAGTACAACAGGCCATAGTGAAGCAGAAGAAAACACAGAAACAGATAACAAACTGTTTACTGATCCCACATGACTCTGAGTAATAAGAAAGAAAAGCTTAGTTCACAAGTATAATCTGGAGAGAACACTGATGCTGCCAAATGTGAAACTGTAGGTTATTTATTCCAGGGCCTAAGGTACTGGTACTATTCTCATAATGATGACTTTGGGGGAGAATGTGGAAAGATTAGGCACCAGGACAAAGCAAAGAGAGCACTGAAGCAGACTCTTCAATCTGAATTAAGAAAACACATTATTTTACAACAGGATTACTCAAATTGAAGAAAATCAGAACAGTGAAGCTAAAGCAAAAGGAAATTGATTAATTCTTCACTGTACTGAGATAAATTCACTAAGTTCATTCGAGAATAATCTTATGAATCTTCTTGAAAACACATCACTTTTTTACTGAACTGTACAAAATATTTGAAGCCAAGTGTAAGTGTTGTTAAAACATATGTATCATACATAAAAAATACTGAAAATATTGGGGTTCTTCCTGTACTGTAACAAAACCAGAGAACCATTCAAGTATATCTAGATATATTCCTTATAGTGACATAGAGCTTCAGTCTGGACAGGAAAGGTGCTTCTTGTGCTCACCAGATACTGGGCAATATGCTGTTTCTCTTCACCTTCAAATATCTGTACTTAGGAAATATCTGCAGTGAAGGGCAGCCAAGAGCTGAACTCAGCAGAGCAGCTTGAGGAAGCTGCTCTGACCAACAGATGATGTCAGAATATTTTAGCTTTGAGTAGTAGCCAGTATTTGAGATCTTGGAGGTTATTTCATGCAGGAAGAAAAATCAGCAAGATACTCATGTATTTGGGTAATTGGGGAAAAACATATTATGTCACCAAAGTTTGGGGTAAAATGTATTTTCTTCACACATGTTCAAATATGTCAGAAACTAAGAGCTGCAAGAAAATCACAGTAGATTTGAATGAAGATTTACACCTGAAAGTTATAGTTTCATGATCCAATCAGGTAAGACCAGGCATATATTCCTTCCATGGCTTAGTTTATTTCAGCTATAGTAAAGAAAAAAGGAATACCACTGGTGATTTCCAGTAGTCTGATAAGATTGTCGCGGACTTCCAGCACTCAGCTCTCTGCCCTCCTCCCTGAATAAGTAACTCGTCTCCAAAAGACTCTTGAAGCTATGATGAACAGAAAAGGTGAAGTGAGCTAATTCAGTAAGCTTAACTGGATGTTTAAGTGAAGCCAGAAGAAGGCTATGCAAATTTTTAAAAGTAATCGCTTTAAAGAGTGAAAGTGTTGTTCAATTCTGACATTATTAATGTAAACCCATTCCTCTTTTTGTGCTGTTAAATGGAAAATCATCTTTGAAATCAGGAAAATCTTTCTAATGAAGGTGCAAGGAGGAAGTTACAGAGAAGTGTCTCAGAAAAGTTATTCAAATGGGACTTAAATTGTTATAAAACGTCCAATTTAGAGTATTTCTTTTATTTACAGGAGGAGTTGAACTGGTTCACTCGAACCACAGTGTGCAGTAGTCTCTGTTTCTTTTTCAGATGTTGAATAGTTTTTATTTTAGGGACTATGCTTGCTTAATGCCTTTTAAAACTACAATAAAACACCATATAGGGCACATGCAAAAACTTACACACTCAAAGCATAAAAGAGGCAAAAGTTTGCTTTTTATATATCAAATTATCCTATTTAACCTCTTGGATCCATATGTCTTCCAGATAACTACATTTGACTGTTAAAGTTTTACAGCCATAAAGACTCATTCCACATAATGTTTACTGTCTAAAATGTAGGGATCTAGCTTCAGCAAGTATTGTATGCTTCTGTTATCTTTCATGGAGAGAAAAAGGCATCTCCAGAGGAGGATTCATTGTGTCTATCTTAGAAGGGGATGAATTACCCCCTTGAGAGAGCTAT
Source organism: Vidua macroura (assembly GCF_024509145.1). Taxonomy (NCBI): domain Eukaryota; kingdom Metazoa; phylum Chordata; class Aves; order Passeriformes; family Viduidae; genus Vidua; species Vidua macroura. The sequence continues at coordinate 93,198,461 of NC_071573.1, forward strand.
TTCTCTTTATAAAACATACATTTAGAGGACTGATCTTAAGTTTTGTGCATCCCCTCCCTAATGTCCTTTCAGTAAGATACAGAATGCCTTTCTCTTGACATCTGAAAAAAATCCAAAGATAGAAACTGCAGGACTCGTTTCAGTGCATGACAGTCAAAAAGCTTTTCATATATCAAGTCAAAACATCCTGTTTAAATTTGTGATCTTTGTATTTCAAATAAAGCTCATGAGTATAATTTTTCTTCATTCACATGAAGTGTGCTTCAAATATGTATAACAAATGCCCTTAAGAGTGAAATGTCACAAGGAATTTGAGTGATGATTGTAATTTTTACTCTAAAATAGTCACAGCACAAAGAGAAGAAGGAAAATATAGTTCTTTTTTTCTGTCCATTGCCTAATAACACAATGTTTTTATTACTCATCCATGTAAGCAATATGGGTTCTGAATCCTCAAAGAACTGCTCACATGTTTTACATAATGATATTAATGAATTGAGAAAATCATGCTGGCAGAGGGGCCACAACTTAGACAATATTCCAAATATTCTCTGCAAGAACTGTGTTGTTCATTTCCCATTAAATATGGAATAATTTTAACAGACTTGTTACACAGCCTGAAAAACTGAACATAAGGTGGAACTTGATGGAGATTTTCGTACCTAAGTCTGAAAACTAATCCAAATAAAACCATATCCATGAATTTGCCCTTCCAAAAGGCATTGGTGATAATATTGTCTGCTCTTAAGTCTCTGTATGACGTACAGTTCCTGCCTTAGAAGAAAACACCACACTGCTATCGTAACCATTTTATACTATTCAGCTACAATTGTGTTTCAATCATCTTTCATCATTTGAACACCTGTTTTCCGCGTTTAGGCATGAATGACTGCACTTGCACATGCACAGAATGTACTTTCTGCAGTACTTGCTCAATTTCAGTAGTCAAGAAAAGCCACCTTCGCTCTGATGTTACAATACAGAAATAAATACAATGGAATAATGATTTTTAAGGCAATATTTAAAGATAACTTGCTTTCTACCACTTCACTCCTTAGAAATATTTACATACAGATCAGTGCATAGTGTAGTAATTATAAAATTTATACCATTTATACCATGTAATGACAAAAAGTATAACTTATATTCTGTAGTATGAATTTATTTACTGTGGGCTACTAATTGCTGCCATATAAGAAATGTTTGTGTTGGAATCCTGAATGTTGAGAATTTTAGACTTTCTGTGCTGAAAGGCACAGACCCACAAGAGAACACTGCATTTGACCTGAGGCTGTGGAGAAGATTTTAAAAATTGATTGATAGTACTGGGATTACTTGGTATGTAGTTGGTTAGAAGTGTGTAATATCACAGGGTGGAAAACTTGGAGTTTGGGGTTTTAGAATATAGAAATAAAAATGAAGCAAGATGGAGGTTTTAGGGTGGAGACAGGTTTTTCTTCTTTACCTTCTTCTTCCTTCTTGTTCATGGATTTGGGTGATGTTTTGTGATTGGACAGAAAGGTCCGCATTGTGGGCTTCAGGGGATCAGTTATTGGGTTAAAAAGGAAAATAATCTAGGTGTCCTTTCTTAATTGGGTAGTTTAGTTTTAAAAGACCTTGTAACAAGAGTTAGTTAGCCATTTTGTGCCTTGCTAATGAAAAGCTGCCTAACTCATGGTTGTGAGACTGTTTCACTGATAAGAAATAATAAACACCTGAGTCCAAACTTGGAACACCATCTCAAGTGCCTTCAATCCCGACCTCAAGATATTTGAGTTGAATTCTTGTTTCTGTTTGTATCTTGGATAAATAAGTGCATTTTGAGATTATTAGCCCCTGCAAGGTCTAGGAAAAAATATTTAATATAAATCAGGGAAGGATTACAGGTTTTTGTAATTTTTGGTAACTGAAATGCATCTTGATGTTGTCATTAGCATTCTGGTACAGAGTCAGTCATCAGCTATTTTGCAATTTCTATTGTTTTTTGACACAATAGTTTTGAATTGTTCATGCTTGTTCCACAATTATTTTCTACATCTGATTTTACTTTCCATTGCTCAACTTGTTCCCACAGAACTAATTAATATCCTGTGAAGGTGTCCTATATTTCTATCCTTTTCTCTTACCATTACAATAAAATTCTACCCTGTGTCTTCCTTAATGTATAGCTGCACCGCTGTCTTCTCATGTCTCTTCCTACTTGGCTCCTGATCCCACCTATGGTGCCCAAACTACTTAATAGGGATAGGCTGGGAGTTTATCAGACATTCAGCTGACTAAACAGAGAAAAAAGATATTAAACCTCTGATGCATCTGTTCTTTCTCACAAAACTTTGCCCCTGTGAGAGCTCTTACTCTCTTTCTTCTTTCTAATTCAGTTGAAATTGCCCTGTAGATTCAAAAGGGTTTAGGTGAGCCAAATAATGTATCACACTGTGTTAATCTCATTGGGAAACAGAACTAAAAACATGTCTCCTGATGAAAAGTGAATCAAACAAAAGCAGGTGTGAATATCACATTGAAAGCTTGTAGTCCTTGAATATGTGTAGATAATGTTCTGTATATTCTATGTAAGAAATAATTTTTTTTTCACGTTTAAGATTTTCTTATATGGAATAGCAAACACAGGAAATCCATACCTGCAATTAGGACAGGCTGGTCTTTTCTTTGAACATAAAGAAACTTGAATTAAAAATGTTGTTAATCCTGATAATATATGTTTAAAAAGGACATGGTTGTATTTTTGTAAAAATAAATAAAGCCAAAAATTTATTTGGATTATCACTGAAGCTGCAGTTATTTCAGTCTGCTGTAGGTTTCCTATATAGCTTTGTATTATTTTAATGCATGATTTTACAGCTGTATGTCCTTTTAATGAGGTTTAATAAAGAATTAATTTCTCTTTGTTTTCTTGTCTTCTCAGTAAAAAAAGCAATTGAACTGAAATCAAGAGGAGTCAAGATGTTGCCCAGCAAAGACAGCAACCACAAAAATTCTGTCTGTAAGTTGTTTATACCCTTATTTTTAGTAACTGCATATATCTTCTGGAATTCTTGTGAATATACAAATCAAAGAGAGAGATGTTGGGATGCTATGGTTATAAAATGGTAATTATGCTTTCAATTTTCACTGAATCAGAACCCCACTTATAATACTCTACTGAGGGTAGAAAGCAGAATATGGTGATCTAAACTCTGAAAAATATGGTATGTAGAAACCCCCCTGCATTTTATATATTGCAGTATTTTTGTATATTGGATTATTTAAAATTCAGAGACACATGGCAAGTTAGGAAATCCAGGCAAAACAGTACCATATAGACTTTGTCAGTTTAGTACTGGGGACAGTGAAGGCATCTGAGAATTTCTGTATCTAAATTTATATTTTGTGATCTTTTTTCTTCCCCTCATTCAATATCATAGCTAAATTCTTTCCTCATCTTGCCACACTGTCTGGTGACCACCTCCTTCCAGTCTTGCACAGCAGGGGTTAAGAACTGATGTAGTTCCCAGCTTCTCAAGAAGATGGAGGTCACAACATCAACTTCCCTCATTGCATGCATAGTGCACTCTGGAATGACATCTGTTTGGTCCCTTTACACCTGTGTAAAGTGTAAAGCTAAAATCAAAATGCTACCTATGAGACTATGAGGTTGTTAGTTTTTTTGAGCATCACTTTCTCTGAACTGGCAATCTGACTAATATCCTGAGAGCTCTTTCTCCATTAATTAGGCCAGCCTTGAACTGAGCAAAAGAGGATATTTTTGAATTTTGAAAGCTGAGAGCCCCTTAGTTCCCCTCCCAAGAAAAAAACCCAAACCAAAAAAGCCAGAGGTTAGGCCAGCATTCACACAAAACTCATTAAAAGTGTTAATGTAATGGATGAGATGTATTCAGATAAATTAAGTCCTCATGTAATAACAGTGAACTTAATGAAGCAAAACCTATGCTGTGTTTGCCTCATGTGTAATCTGCAAGTGCAGACAGAATAAGTGTCTTGAAAGCTGATGTCTAGAGGATATGTTTTTTTCTCTGTGTTTCTGTCATGCATTGTTTAATGCAAAGTGAGTTTTTGGTATGCTCACTGGAACAAAAGAGGCATGACAATTTTCTGCTTTAAATATTGCACATTGATGATGTGGCACTCAATAGGACCTGTTTATGCAAGGTGTAGCAGAAAAAGTTGATCCATCTTTTTGGTGTCTGTATCTGAATGGGTGATTATTTCATTATTTATAAGTTATTTCTGGGAGCTGTGTGATCTCTGCTTATGGTCTCAGAGCACATGCTGTCAAACAGCACATGTAGTTACAGAAAGTGGAAGTAAGACAGGCTATGGAAGAAATTATTATATAGAAGTCTGTTGTTTACCTCAAATGAAAATTGTCTTTTTTTTTCTTTGTGTTTTGACTTGTAAAACCTTATTATCATGTCTGACTTTCCAATATAAATCTAAGTAGCGCATTTTTATTAATACCATTACTTTCAAATATATAAATATTTTTAAAATTATAATATTAAAATACAATAAGTTGGATTCAAATGAATTTTGATGCTCTTTCTGATGTAAGCTTTAAGTATTTAACCATTTATCTTACTTGTACTTAATCAGACAGAAAAGATAATTGGGGATTTGTCTCCAGAGAAGTTACAAGAATGGATATCATAATTTGATGCCAATTAGAATATTTTTTAAAAAAGATACATTATATACCAACACCTCTCACTATTTTTGTATGTTAGATCTTTTTAATATTCTCTCTCTATAAAGCAGAAAGCTTAGTTTTGGCTTTTTGGCTTATGGGGGGTAAATGGAATGCAAATATCATCACGACAAATGCTGTGAGAGCATATACTGTGCATCCCAGGACCTGTAGCTTTCCCACAGCTCTTCCTCCCAAGCAGAACCTGCAAGCAGCTGGTTCAAAAAGCATTTCACACCAGTCTTTTTAGATTTATGTAAAAAATGTTACCAGTGTTACCAATGATAATAACATTACTGATAATTCCTCGAGGAATGCAGAATGGTATTTCAGTATTTCAGTGGTGTACAGTCATAGCTCACTCTCCTCCTTTTGGAGCTGCCTGGATTCCAGGACACTTTCTTTCATATCTGCCATCCTTTATAAAGAGTCAGGTAGCAAAGGCTTTCAGATGAAGGTGCCTCTATATTGGAAAGAAAATTCATTATATATTGTAGCACTCCGGAGGGAAACAAGAGGGCTTTGCTGTTGTTTTTTGTTTTGCTTTGGGTTTTTATGTGGGATTTTTGGCAGTGTTTTTAGTTGGTTTTGGGGGATTTTGTTTGTTTGTTTTCATGGGGTTGGGGTTTTTTGTGTGTTTGGTTTTTTTTTGTTGTTGTTGTTTTTTTTTGTTTGTTTGTTTGTTTTTTATGGGTTGGTGGTTTTTTGGTGGTTTTGTTTATTTTTTCTTCTTTGGTACATCCAAAGGAAACATATCAAGTTCGTTTTTTACGAGATAGTCCTGATAGGCAGTACCCTTTAACAGGGAGCCAGATGCAGTTGAATTGTGATTAAATTATTCAAGGAAATGGGAAAAGGATGGGAAAGATAAGTGAAATAAAATATGGTCCTGGTTCATTCATACCTTGAACTTGGCAAAGGTGTGAAAGAGTAAACTGGGCAAAGGCACATGGGACAGGCAATTTTCATGGCTCTAAGTGCTTGAGCTGCCACAAACACTGGCCAAATCCAGTCAGTATATTTACCCTTGGTCATCTGAAGCTGATCTCTCAGAGGAGCAAGGGCAGAGTTGTATTTTATGAAACTGGTTAGGGAAAGCAAATCCAATTGCATCTGTTGGTGTCCATCTGATTAGTTGCCTACCCACTTTTGTTATCATTCTGATATATATGCTATATTCCCAAAGATCCATCTTGCTCATCTTACTCATTCTAACATGAAAACCTGCAGACTCTGTGTCCCTAATAGCTTTGGCCTTTTCTAAAACTGCTATGACTATAGTTTGCATCATGACTGATCAAATAAAAATAAAGTTCTTATTGCTGTCTCTTGTATGAGTATTTTCATGGCATGATTTCTGTTCAGCAAATCTGTCAGAGGGTGATTATCATCTCTAAACATCTTGAGCATTACCTCTACAGCAGAGTTTGTGCCTGAGAATCCTGTACATCCAAGAGGAGAGCCCAAATGAAGTGAGCTACAAGGACAGACCAAAATTGGGTAGCCATAGTCCTTAAAGATCTCATTTTTTAGTCAAATAGAAGATCCTTGTATTTTATCTCTTAAAGTCTACATACCAGGCAGTTACTGCTAGTCATGCTATGTGCAAAGGATAACAAGTGAATATAGGTCTTCAGGACACCAGTTCACAGAATATTGGGAAGGTAGGGCCATAACTGCAGACCTGCTAATTGGCACCTCTGCAAATCTTTGTGCCTTCTGCAGCCCAGAAATGGAGAAGGGTTAGGAAAGGAGACTGCCCCAGAGGCCCCTAGTGCCACCACCCTCCTGCTGAAGCCACAGGGCAGCCTCACACTTCCACACCTCCTCACCAGCAGGAAGACAAAGCACAGGAATGCATCAAGCTCACAGTAAATGCCAAGGAAGTTCAGTGAGGGGAGACACATCATATCAGGTGAAAACTGCAAATGATTATACAGTTTATGTAGTGTGCGCAAATCTGCCAGTGTAGTGATGCTAGGAGGGGAAGGCAGCAGTGACAATGAAGTGCCTGGGAGAGCTGATTTCCTGAGTTTGCTCATGTCAAAATGCAGCATGGCAAGTTGCTTGCCACATGACACAGCAAACTGCAGGGAATGTCCGCAGTCTGAAACAGTGACAGAGATTAACAGACAGAGTCATTCTTTTAAAAATATGGCATTCATATTGAACCATGTCAGCATTTCGTAGTAATTACTGAATATTGAGCGACCTAACATCACTGTGCAAAATAGTGCATGTGAACGACTGTGTTTTATGAAGTGCAAATTCTGTAATTATTCACTAAGTAAAAAACTCTTATACTTCACAAAAGCAATTTCAGGCTTCTGTAGTATTATTTGAAAATGTATTTTAGGATACTAGGAAAACCCATGTTAAATACTTTGAAGATCATGATTTTTAATGGAAAATTAATGCATCCTCTGAAACTTGAGTTACAGAGTTTACCTAAACAGTTCTTCACCCTGAATATGATAAAAAGAGCTACTTTACAACAATTATTTTTGTGATGTAGAGCCAAAGAACAAATGAGTTTACAGACTAAGTATTGATTGGTTACAACACATTAAGTTGAATTAATGGCACATGCTCTTGAAACTATAGTGATTAATACCAAAATGGGATTACGTTGCTAATTCTGTGTAAGAAAGAATGACAGCAGTCATTATTTATTTTGTTGTTGGGTAACTGAGAAAAATGGCTTAGGACATTGTAACATAAAGTTAAAAATTTTAGGATGAAAATTTGTTGCTTACCAATACATTCCTCACATTTTAAATAAACTGGCAATTTCATCTTCTTGATGTCTGACTACTGGTAAATGTACTTTGACAGAAGCAATATGGAGACTAGTCAAATTTTGTTCTTCATTTAATGAAAAAGTATTTTCCTAAGAAGGACAATATTGGACTAAATAGTTGCATTTAATAGCACAATTTTCTGACTGTTTTGTTCTTATAACTTAGCAAAAATCAATTTATATACGTACTTTTATATTTTGATCAGTAGATCAATACCTAGAAATCAGTTGCAAACCAATGTGCAATCAACTTAACAAACATATGACAACCACTGAAGGTCATGACAAGTTTCAGATATAAAAGGAAAAATTATTGCTACTTACTACATTTTAAAAATGAAATTTATATCTCCTCTTGATATAAATACCAATTTCTGGTTATTATACTCAAATTTAAGTTATCTTATAAAATTTTCCCCAAAATATCTTATTTAATAAGTTTCTAGTATATTTTTCTGAAATTATTTTAGGATCACTGAAAACCTATGTAAGAGTTCCATATTATTAATTTCAAAATGCACATGTCATAGTAAATTTTCCACTAAAAACTCTGGGTTTTTTTTTGTGCTTGTATTGTGTTGAGTCTTCACATGTGAAAAACCATTTCTTAGTGAATTTGGGTCTTACATGCTATTTATTACATGCTGTGTCAGAATCAAATAATGATAAAAATACTGTTAAATATTCATTGTTCTGATAGATGTCAGTTTCAGATTTTAAAAAATCCCAACTATACAACATCAAATCTCTCTCATTCTTTAAAACTATGCTCTAATCTACATTAATTTACATTAATTAAATATAGCATCTCACGCTTGCATTAATTTAAGAAACTTTGTATCAGTGATGGGATTGATCACCAATAAACATGATACGAAACTAGCTACCCAAGTAATTGCAGGCAGTTGATATCAAAAGATCCTAGGTTTGGATATTGTATGCCTAAGTGCTCTCAATATTCAGTCTATTTTTTGCTTTGAATATTTAAAATATTATGTGAAACCTGTATTTAAAAAATAGTGAGAGAAACAAAATACAAGAATTACAATATAGTAGAGAGACTCTATCAGTTTTTTTAAAAAAAGAAATCTTCTAGAAAGTAGATTTGTTCTGCAGAATTCCAAAGGCCTGTGCCCTTTCAAGAAGAATTAATTTAAAAGCACTGGAGAAATAAATGTAACATAAATCTCTCTTTTTAATTGGTCTCTCTGCCAGCTAACACAATTAAAGCAGATGGGAAAATGTTGGCATCTTTTGGGCTTTTATTCTGGGGCACACAGTAGTGTTTGCAGGTGTTTTGAACAAGACAAGAGAAGAATGCCAGTATATTATGAGACATACTTTACTAATTTTTGGAAGGAAAACTCACTAGCATTGCATTTTATAGTGTTATCTACTTCATGTCCTTTAAAAAGAGAAATTTCTAATTGTGGAAATTAGGATTTCCATTTACAAATCTACTGCATTTCAAAGACTGGTGTTTCCCAGTCTCTTCATGAAGCATTGCAACACAAAGGTGAAAACTGACAGGCTTCATCTGCAGCTTTTTTCAGACCTTTAGTGAGCATCTCTTCAGCATTTTCTGTGTTCAGTAGCAGATATATCCTTTCTTTCATGAGGAAAATGGAGGCCTTTGAAATACATCCCTTTAAGACTGAGATTCTTCAGGGCAAGACTGTTGAGTTCTAAGGTCGATACAAAGGTACCTCTTTCTCACTAGTTTCTGTAGCAGTTCTCACTGAAGATCTCAGTGTTGTCAGGGGATATTATTCTGTGCTTACGTGTTGTATTGTGTTATATTAATTTACAGGCACTGAAATTATTCTAATTTTTAAGTGTCCACACAGTATCATGAGCTCCCCAGCCTTTTCAATCATGAAAGTTATTTTTCATTTGTTCAAATCTCACAGCTTGAAAAAGAGAGTATTTTTTTTCAAATTTGCATTTATATTGTGCATGTCTTCAAATGAGAGAAAGGATTGTTTATAACTTACTAATGTAGTACTTACCAGGTTAGGAAACACAAGGCTTAAGTATCTAAGATCCTGTGGGTCTATACTGCCTGCCAATATCCAATTTTATTTCAAAAAGTCTTTTTGCAGAAACACTTAAGCACATGTTAATTGTTCAGTTAAAGAAAAGAGGGAAGTAACGTTTAAAACACTGGCACTTTCATACAACAGGTGAAGGGATCAATCCTCGAATATTTAAAATTAAAATGTCCTTGTTATATATGTCTATGTATACCTACTTACATGCATACATACATACATACATATAATTGTAAATAATGCATAATACTTAATATTCCATTACACCATTTACCACATACCTAGTGAAAGATTAATGACTCTATTTCCCTTTGTTACCGAGTATTATGGTATGAAATTGGGCAGTAGGAAAAATAACTGCAGCACTAACCTCTAACTGTTTATAAAGCATTAATAAAATAGGAAGGCTAATTACCCTGATATACTTTGTCCTATCATAGAGTGTAATAGTACAGAGTTTCCCAAGAGTTACAGAGTTTGGGATTTTCAGAGAAGATTAGTATCCCTATGCAATGAAATTCTTCTACAATGCTATTTCACTATATTGTATAAATGGCTTCATAAATCAGATTACTAAATTATACTTGGTGTTTCTAAATAAGCCCTCATCACGGCAGGAGTTTAAATATCTTTTAAAATACTATGCAAAAATCTTGCTGGGAAAAAAACTACTGACTAAATATATTTGTGAAGAAAAGCATCCCTTATAGCTACAAGGAAAACAAGGTGCTTCATCAATTATTTAATACATAATTTGCATATATAATTTGTGAAATAAGCAGAAGAAAGCTTCTATTAAAATATGTAAAACAAGGTGCAATCTGATTGAATTATGGATGGTTAAAATGAATTATTATCCAGCTAGGAAGCTGAAACTGCCATTAACTAATTTTCATATACAATTATAGAACGTTACATTACAAAGTGAATGTTCATACTGTAGGCTAAACTGACATTCAATTCTGTTATTTTCAAAGTCAAAGGTTTAAAAATAAGCAACTTGCTTTCAGCAATTACAAGTCTATATAAATTAAATATTCATGCAAAATATAAATATAACTTTTATATAATTTCCTTGGCTAAAGTTCTATATACAGCTCTGTTAAAATATAGATGTGGGCAGTAAATAGGCTGGCAAAATGAAGTCTGTGTAGATTCAAATAATGTAATTAAATCATGAAGGTATTCAGAATTTGTGGATGGGTGAATTCAGATTTCTAGAACATAAAAAACATGGAAACAGCTGTAATTAAAGAAAGAGGTATGACACTGGTCTATGCAGTGAAGGTATGCTGCAGAATACAGACACTCTTACTGTTAAGTCCTTTGGAAGAATCAGAGACTTCCCACCTCCTGCAAGAGTTCCACTTTCTGCAGAGGCTCATACTGAACTTGTGTATGTGTTGAGATCCTGGTCTTCTAAATCCTCATTGTGGAAGAATATCTTCAGAATTTGATAAAAGGTCTTTGACTATTTTCTTTTTCTGGAATATGTTATCTACATTACAAAACACTTTGGAAAATAATTTCACTGTGTTGGTGCAGTATCTCACTGTCTGTTTTTAGCCTGTCACACCGGAATGTGTCTATTCCTACAGCTCTTCGGAGCAGAACTGTGAAAGACCAGTGTCATATATGTTTGGAACAGGGAAGTTTTGTTCAGTGACAGCTATTTTATGACCTTCAGAGCAGTTTGTGTCCACTACTCCTTCTTCACCTGGAAAAGGGAAGTAAAATTTTATGCAACATTGTATATTAGTTTCCTCAATATGTTCATTTGGGAGTTTGAAATATTTTTGGAATGGGAACAAACACAACAAGAAGGAATTTAAATGGAAATAAATACATTGAGTTACTTTTGGCAGGAAAGGACTAGTTGCTAGGGGGAGGGGATTATTCAGCATATGTTCTGCCACTGAAATCAATAGAACAAATTGTTTGTTCTTAAACAAACAAGCAAGCAAGCAATAAGGTTACTCAGCTACTTATTAAAAAAAAAAAAAATGCAAAGGAAAGTCCTGAAAAATTCCAAAGTATCTGGCTAAGTTTTCTGATTTACATTGGCATACTTGAAAGAGAAGGGACTGTAGGTGTGGTGCTCTGGCTCATATGTATGCTTCTAACATACAAGCCATCTGAACTCTGGTAAGAGTGACAAGATCATTTTTTCATATATCAAAGTTTTAAGTTTTAATATCCATGATGTTTTAATATGCATGTTAGTTTTAATACACATGATGGCATCAGGAAATAAGTTTATCTCAAAGTCCACATAGTTTCTGATAATACAAGCACTTGTTTGATTTCTGTCTTCACTGTCACAGTTTTTTCTGCTTCAGGATTCTAACATGAAAGAGGTTCTCCTGAATAAGCAAAAGATGTGTCAAAAAATATATGCATATCTTTCCTAGTTTAATGCTTTTGAACTGAACTATGAAGCTCAATGCCTCTGCTAGAGGAGCTATAAAGTCAGTGAATTAACAAATTAACAAGAGCAAAACAGCTGGCTTCTCTAAACCAGCATTTTATGTGGCATATATTATTTTATTAAAGAAGCAACTTTTTATTGACATATCAGCTTTTCTTTCATGTGTTTGAAGTCATATGGTAAACCTGGTTTGTACTGAGAAGTACGTTCCTTTCTCAATTCTACCAGACCTGGTTTTCAGTAGTCTGCAAATGTGCATCTGCAGTCCAGAACATCAGAGGCTAAAATGAAAAGCACTTACATTGAGATTAAAAATATAGCATGAAGCAGTGCCATCTGCTGTGTATTACTCTGTTGAATCTATGGAATATACTAAAAACTTAATCCACAATTTAGAGTATGAAAGTTCAAAAGCACTTAAAAACAATAAATGATAGTGTAGTCCTCAAGGAGAAGTCCTAATGTGTAAGATGGGCTTGGTTTGACGGAGCATGAGACATTTTGGTGAGGCAGAGCTTGAATACCACACCACTGTTGTTATAAAAAACAGATAATGCCCTAAATTTCAGTCAGGTTTACTAGAAATTTTTTTTCCTGTTTTTCAGTCTTTCAGTTCTTATTCAAGAAGCCATTACTTTTTGTCTTACTATATGTACTGCATTTTAGTTTTGTTCAGAGCAGCCCATATGATTCTGTGTTTCATATTTGGGACCAAAATAATGTTGATAAAACATCAGAGTTGTGGCTGTCATTGAACAGTGTTTATACAGTGTTCAGGCTCTTTCTAGCTATCTCACTCTTTCTTTTTTTCATACTCTTTTTCCCCCTTTCTTTTGAAATTCTGTCATTACTTTCAAACTGTCTGACTGTTGCCATTTAAATCCAAATCTTGTTCCCTCTGCATTTGAATCAGGCACTGGGTTCCCACTCAGGAAGTTCTGGAAGAAAAAGAGTAGATGACTGTGCAAGGAAAGATTAGTTCTCTGGATATTAATTGATTGCTAGAAGTGGAGAGTTCTACAGGCACATCACACTTCAGAGTCTTAGGTTTTGTTAAATTTAGTGCGTATTTGGGATGTATTGCTTAAACTTGTTTATTTCAATCATCTTGAATTACTGTTTTCCAAAGGACTCCTATTTGGCCATTTTTAGTAGATTATGGGAGAGCAAAACGCATATCTTTGACACAAAGGTCACTTTTGCAACAAAGATGAGTTTTGAAGGTGGTGCTAATACATTCCCATGGAAAAAGTGAATTTTTTAAAACATTTTATTTTTTTTAGTGTGAAGAACTGTGTTTTCTTTGTGGCTCTCTCAAAAGTGAATGAGATGAATGAACAATTTTTTCAATTTAATATCATTAAAACAAGAATAAAGAAATATAAAGCAGATGCCTAAAACAGAAAATTTAAGCCCCAACTGCCTCTGTTTGATAGTTATGTACAAGTGAAATAAAAAAATACATTTCTGAGCAACTTTAAAACAATTGAAAACATCAACTCTGCATAGAATATTGCCAATAATATTTACCTGTTCTTTATTCCTGTTTTGCCATCCACTGAAGTCCTTTCCCTAAAATACATATTTAGACATAACTACTTCAATCTTTGCAATCAATCTTCAATCAATGCAACCTCACTGATGATCTGAAATATTCCCAATGACTGATATATTCAGGATGAGTGTCACAGACATTTATCAGCTAAAGGCGTGGGAACTCAAAATACAGCTTTTGAGGGAACTGATAAAACAAATATATAGAATATAAGGAATAAACCATATATAAGGATAAAGCATATATATAGATTATAAGGAAAGACTGCTCATTTTCTTGGATAGTTCTATTTAGAATTTAATAAAAGTAAAATAAAAGCTAGTGTGAGCTAACTGTGTAGGCACAGGATACTTTGCTGCAATCAGAAGTCTAGTGTTTGAATTATTTCTTCACTTAGATGTACAAGCTTTCATATGTATATAATTTTCACACATAGGTATACAAACATATCTACAAGGTCCAAAATCCCATCATTCTCCCTAGTAAACAGTCACTTAGTTTGTTTCAGTGTGTGCTGGTGTAAGAGAATACACTCTCTTTTGCCTTCTTTGCTGCTTATTCTTACACATTCTTTGATTAGTGCAAACTCTTCAGTAGACTCTTTGACACTCATATTGTTGGCAGAAGTTGCCTCAAACCTTGCAATTCTGTTCTCTTTTTGAGTTTCCCTGCCTCCTGCTGACACTATATGGGAGAAGCACTCATAAGCTTTCTGAACAATACATTTAAGCTGGAGGTAACAGGGGGTATAGATAAGCAGAAAGCCTCTCTTGGTGAAAAAATTAATATAGTAAATATTGAGGAATCCATTCAGTGCCAGTAGCAGGTGAGCAAGATGCAGCTTGAGCTGCAGGTGGAGCTCTGGTTTTGGAGCCCAAAAACTGGGCAAATAAACTTTGCAAATAAAGGGCATGGGGACCTGTGGCCCAGCCAGGGGACCAGACACTCAGAGACACGGCAAGAGCTGAAGACTCCGCTGGAAGAGTCCAGAGCTTGGCCTGTGAGGGTATAAAAGCCTTGGGGTTCCCTTTTTCCGGGGTCCCCCCTCAGAGGCACTTGCTCCAGCTGTTGTTTTGTTGATGCACCATGATTCAATTATTTTAAGGATCCAGGTCCGAGACTCTGCTGTGGGAAGCCAGGGGTTGAACTGGTGAGAAAACGTCATCTGACTGTGTGAGAGTGGGGTGTGCAGGGAGAGAAACAGGAACCTGTCAGATCACTGGAGCTGCCTGCCATGAAGGGGCTTCAGTCCCTGCCATGAAAGTCTCTGGTGGTGGGAGTGTGACTGCCAGAGTGTGGCTCCTGTATGGTCAGACAGGAAACTTTCCTTAACAGTAAAATGTAAAAGCAGAAAAATTATTTTTAGTTCAGACAACAATTGTGTGTAATTCAGATGACAATTTTTGGATGAAAATTAGAGCGAAAGAGATGTTAAAGGGATGTGACACAATTTGCTCTAACAGCAAGCTTATTAACACTTCATGCTTAAAATGCTGTTCTCTACCAACTAATAAAAAGAGCCCATCTGCTGCACACCAGGTAATTAAAGCTCATAAGAAAAAATTCTTGGCAAAAGGAGAAGAGACAAATCTGCCCCATTAGCTGGAATTGGATTATGGTTTTGGAATTCTCCAGTACTGTAGCAGCTATTTTATATTCTATATTAATGTATTATACACGCTAAATACAAATATAGCAGTCCTATTGGATTATTTGCATTCCTATGGCTTACAGCATTTCTAAGATGACTATTCTGTCTAACAGTAAATATTTTAGTCCTCTTTCTCTTGACGCTTTTTTATAACAACACCATGGTTATCATAGATATGTAGGAAAAGTGTAGTGATTTTCCCTCATAAAAAGTAGGAAGAACATCTCAATGAGTGACATTGTTTTTGTTAAAGCCTTATACTTTTAAAATAACTTACAACTCCTTTCTCACAAAAATATATTCACGTAATATTACAAAAATGGTTTTGACAAAAGTCCAAGCTTAGTCCTAATTTTTCATATTGTTGGGAATGTTTTCTCCATGCCTGTCAGTGGTCCTAGCTCATGGTATAGGTAATCTGTGTTTCAAGGAACAATAGAGTTACAGTATTTTCTTTTATCTTTCATTTCTTGTATAGAAAAAATGAAAGTTTTGTTGAGGAAGTTGTGTATTATTATACAATTTAAACTGTTTGTCATACAGTTACACATTATCTTGCTCTCCCTTAACAATCAGATAATTTTTTTGTATTTCTTTTGTCTGTACAATAGAAGCTGAATGCACTTTAATTGACAGAGGCTCAGCTAGAATTGTGGATGCCTCCTGAGCCCCTGCTGTGTTCTCCCACCCTTTGCAAACAACACTGCTGGGTAACAAATTCCCCTGGATTAGGGGAGTAGCAGGATTAGCTTTAATACTGGTGGGATGTCATCAAGTAATACACAGAGTACTAAAAAGTAATTATAGTTGTTAATATTTAAAAGCTGTAAAAGTGGTCATATGAATAGGTTTAGCACATGGACTATATGATTGGCTCTTCATGGACACAGAAAAAAAGAAAAAAATATCAAAATATCTTTTACAGGACAGTTAAAGGTCAAATCCTCTTCTGTTTTAAAGGTTCAATTTGCATAATAACAAAGAGCAGAATCATTGCTAAGAAGTATGTGGAAAAAGTAGTTTTTAACATTAAAAAATTATTTTCCTCTGACATCATTCTAAAATGATGGTTGATTAAATTGGTTGTGCTAAGGCTTTGACTTTGAAAAAAAAAAAAAACTAAACTAAAATTCTATCTAAAATATTAATTAATTTGTGAAATTTACAGAGGCCAGTATACAGGGGCTTCGGCTGGAGAGCATTGAGTAGCCCTGTCTGTCACATTATAATCAGCTATATCTTGAATATCTTGAATTTTATTTTCCAAATAAATTCAAATGAAACAAATATTATTCATAGATATATCTCAGAAATTAATTATTAAAGTGCTTTAACTTCTGGCCTTTTAAAAAAAAAGGAAAAAAAGACCTTATCGAATTCCATTTCACAGTATTTTAACTGGAAAAAAATCCTCATAAAAGCTTAACTATAATGGCTTGAATGGTTGTATAGATATCTAGAATTCCCCATAGACAAAGGGCTGCACACCATTACCTGTAACTGTTTAGCTGAAGAAAAGCAACAACTTTGAATCCTAAAGAAAGGGCTTTTGGGACCTCATGAAACAATGTACATGCAATATCAGTACAAAATATGTGCCCCTTGTTTCTCACAGTTATACCCTTGTCACAAAGCAGAGAAGAGCAGGTTCAGTTCTTCAATAGAATAGCAATTGCATCAAAGATTCACAGCATGTTTACAACAGAGAAAAAAAAACCTCACAACACTCCCACCCCCCCCCAAAAAAAAAAACCCAAACCAAAGCAAAACAAAATCTCCCACCTGATACCTGTGTAGAAATTATAGTTTAAAGAAAGTAATCTGGCAGCAATAAGTATTTTCTTAAATGCATATGTTTACATTCTTCACAATATTGAGCACTTCTGAGAAAGATGGCAAAATAGAAGAAAATTATTAATTGAGAGGTTAAGACCAAAAATTGATGTTGTAGTTCACATGCCTAATTTTTGACAATATTTTAGTGGGATCTCTGTTAGCCCATGTCTTAGAAAAAGGTTGGCAAAATTGATGTTACATGTACAGCACCAGTTTCTACACCAAAGCTATGTTCAACAGGGGAGACTAAAGAAAGTGCTATTTTGTGACAGTCATATAATGGATCCTTGTGTTAAATATATAAGGAGTAAAAATAGTTATGAACAAGTAAAAAAACATTATATTAGAGCCCTTTCACAGAATTTAAAAGAGCAAAAATTACTTCAAATATCTCCTATTAATGTTGTTTAAGTAAAAAATATTTGTTTGCATAATGATAACTAAAACTTGTGGGTCATAAGAATTTCTTAGGCCTTTGTGATGATTTTTTTTGGGTTGCAGAGTGCAAATGATCATAGTGGTGTGCATGTACTACAGTTTGACTATTAATTTTGATCAAACTGAAATTTTCCAATTTTGATTGTACTGTCTCTTGGAACATAGTATGTTACAGAGTAATAATTTAGGTTTTCTTGCATAATTTGTTCAAATTGCCATAAAGATATTTATTTAACAACATATTAGAGAGGAACAAAAGATTTTGGTGCCCCTCCTCCTGAGAGAATGCCCTAACCAGCAGGTTGGAGCCATTCAGTTCTAATTTTCTGACCAAGTGGTAAGGAATTTGGAAGTTTGGTTGGTTTTTTTTTTAATAATTTCAGAATTTTTAGGAGCCTACTAGCTACAAAGATAATTACAGGTATCTGAGCAAGTCAGAGGCAAAAAACTGAGTAATTTTTCCCTGCTCTAAATAAGAAGTCTCCCTTTACAAGAAGTGAAAAATACTACCTTCTGTGACATAACATGAATGTCAAACACCTTGGTTTACTTTTTCTGTATCAAACGCTCACCTTAACAATTTTGGTTTGGTTCATAGAAAATTGAGAAAAGAGAGCAGATCAATGTTAAGTTGCTATCCCAATGTGTAGTGGTTCACCTTTGAAATGCAACATGAGTAATTTCTGTAATAATAATTTCTGTGTCAGAAAAAATGCTTGTTACAGGTTTTTTTTTCAGATTTGTTTTTCCCAGAAGTGGAAACTTTGGGGCTGCAAGTGCAGAACTCCTGATTCTTTGTAGGGGTTGCAGTAAGGGTCATTCTTACTTGGATGGCATCCCTGAAAATTTAATGATTGTTCAAGAATTAGCCTTAGACAAAATTTTCAAAATGTTATAAGCAAATATTAAGATGGGTTGCACCATCACTGAATTACTGCAAAGAAACTTTCCAGAACCTTAGGAAGCAGCTTAGCATTTTAAATAATTGGGAGGTGCTTCATGTTTGAATTGCAATGAAGCAGTGCCTGAATTTGATTCCAGAATTGGATTCTAAAGGCTGCTTTAGGATTTATATCTGTATCATCTCTTTATGTTTGTCCTCCAGGTTAGCTGGAATGCCAGTTCTGATTCAGAAGCATGGAGTTGAATTGTGAATGTAGCACTGTGCTAAGAAATCCTTAATGCTTTTGGGTCAAACCACACATTCAGCTGACTTGGTGCACTTGCATCATGGCAAATATCTCATCAAAAGTCTTTGCAGACATGATTTGTCCAATTTAGGGAAAATTCTTTTTTTTTTCTTTGAGAAAATCTTACACAAATTAATAAAGATTAAAAGATACCTGGTATAATCCAAATCCAGATGTTCATGACATGTAACATTAATTACTGTACTTGTAATTCATCCGTTTTAATATTTTAAATCAATTGCATATTTTACCAAAGCAAAGCCTAAATGTAAACTTAGGAAAATCAAAGTTCAAATTTTCTTTATGGTATAAGACTTAAAATTTCTTTTGTTGAAATTCTCCTTTATCCTGTTAAAAGGCTCACACAAGGAGGATGACAATATATAGATGTACAATGGTTATGCCATGCATTTTTTGGGACAACCCTGTTACCTTGTTCTGTTTGCTGCAATTCGGTAACAAACATTGGTGGGAAACACAAGATAATTTTTTGTGCCAACCAAAGATAACTCATTATAAAACCCCTGTAGTCAAATCTGGTGTGATTTCCTGGTCATAACACTGCCTGTCAGGGTGAAGATTGAGCTCTATAACAAACAACTACAAATACCATAAGCCTTTTTCAATGCATGAGAAACAGAAACTGATTTTAAATCTTGCATATGTGGTAAGAGTAATTTTTTTCACCAAGATAACTGAAACTTAACTTTTTTTTTTCCTACACTCTCTGAAAAAGCATAAAATGAAGTGGATCCAGAGGTTAATTACAAGTTGCTTTGTATTTCTTCCTAGCTGTAAACTTCTAGAGGCACTCTAATAGAGTTTCAAGAATTCAACATATTCAATTTTATCACATGGATTACTTCAAATAAACTATTTTGAAGGAGATGTAGCTTTTTCTGTTAAGGTTTGAATTTATTTACATTTTTGACAGCTTTTGAATATTTTTGGTCTTATCTCAAGTAAAGCTTCACAGAAATTGATGTAAAATCATTTTTCTGATCTGTGGGGTGTTGTTTTGTGTCTAGGGTTTTTTTAGGGTTTTTTAGTTGTTTTTTTTTTTTTGTGTAGTTTTCTTCCTTCTTTTTGGCTGGCTGTTTGGTTGGTGGGTTTGGGGTCTTTTTTGGTTTGTTTGTTTTTGTTTTTGTTTTTCTGTAGGATTTGATATTTTTTCATGGAACAGTGTTTGCTGGATTTTGTTTGTTTGTATGTTTTCTTTTACCTGTTCCTGTTATCAGGCTCAGACAAGAATTTATTTTGCATTTCCATCCCCTGTTCTGTGCATGTATGACTTAAATTCCTCTTCTAAGATGCACTCAAAAGTCATTGCCTTTTTCTTTCTCTTATTCTTTCTTGCTTCTTTTTTGTTTTTTTCTGTGAAAATAATCTACTGTCTTGGAAGCATCAGCCACACTTTTGTGATGGTCACTCTGAGGTTGAATCCTGGTCTACCTGTCCCAGAACTGCTTGGCCATGGTTAAATAAGATATCTTGTTTCATGCTGACTAATCTCACTGTGTTAGTTTCTTAATAAAGACATATATGAAGACATTTTTCATCTATTTTTGTGATCTCTTTTGTCCCTGAGTTCTGTTCAAGCCAATTTGGATCATTCAGTTTAATGTTGTCATAGTCCTGTGCTGGTGGCCAGTCACAAGTGGTGTCCCCAGGGTTTAGTATCAAGGCCAGTCCTGTTTAATATCTTCATTCATTATCTGTATGGGAGGATCAAGTGCTTTGCAGACAACACCATATTGGGCTGGAGTGTTGACTGAGGGGTCTGAACAGTCTGGACCAACAGTCTGAGGTTCAACAAAGCCAAGTACCAGTCATGCACTTGTGTTACAACAACCCCTGCAGTACTACAGGCTGGAGACAGAGTGGCTAGCAAAGCTGCCTGGCAGAAAAGGATCTGGGGCTGCTAGTCTTCAGCCAGCTGAACATGAGCTAGTGTCTGCCCAGGTGGCACATAAGGCAAATGACATTCTGGCTTGTATCAGAAATAGCAGAGTGTGTCCAGACAAGTGAAACAAGGCTGATGATATATCCAGAGAATGAGTCCTATGAGGAGCAGCTGAGGGAGCTGGGGGTGTTTAACCTGGAGAAAAGGAGGCTCAGGAGAGACTATATCACTCTCCACAACTTCCTGAAAGGAGGCTGGAGCCAGGTGGGAGTCAATCTCTTCTCCTAGGCAACCAGTGCTGGGACAAGAGGCCTCAAGCTGTGCCAGGGGTTCAGGTTGAATATCAGGAATAATTTTCACACTGAAAGAGAATTTAGGCATTGGAAAGGGTTTCCCAGGGAGGTAGTGGAGTCACCATCCCTGGAAGTATTCAAAAAATGACTGGATATGGCATTTAGTGCTATGGTTGAGTTGACAACCTTTGTTGCTTCTTTTCTTTGAAGAAGCCTTTGAAGAACCTTGGGAAAACCATAGCTTTAAAAACACTGAGAAAAATCAAAGAATGACAAATTTAAGGAAAAATTCTCTTCAGTACAAGAAGAGAATGATAAAAGTACAAGAAAAAAAGTATGCTGCCTAAAGAGTTACCATTTAAAACAGCATATTATGAGTTTCAAAGAATGATAGTTGTACATACTAATGAAATCTTCTAGTATTTTCAATGCCTTCTATTTGCTTAGTGAATGAAAAGTAATTGAACCCAGTTATCAAAAGTCATGAAGGAACAATTTATAATTCTTTATCTTAATTTACTAAAAGCTTATATAGCTAAAAAGTATAATTTGTCCAACTATGTTAAAGAAAATTACTTTTTCTTTTCTTCCTCCCTGAGGTTATTTAGAAGTTTCTCTAGGTATTTAACGAATTAAAATTTATAGTCTTTAACAAGAATGTTAAATTTCATTGGTTTTATCTGCAGAATAGCAAATAAAAGTGAGTTGTAATAGGTTTTTTTTTCTCATCTATGTAATGAACCTTCTTTTATTCCTGTCACATTTTATGCCTTTAGATACTTTTACAAGTTAGAAAAATGCAAGAATAGGTATACTGTAGTCACTTGTATCTGACAGCAACATTTTAAATATAGAGAGGTGTGAAGAGAAAGTTCTATTTTTTTGCTCTCTCTCCAAACATAACATGTAATTTTCATTTATATGTGTTATTTATAATGTTATATAAATATTGTAGCATGTATATTTTATGCAAAATGTATGTAATAAAATTATAAAATATTTTTATAGGTTTGAATCAAGCTATAGTCAAACATATGGTGATTCCTAGTTTTTGTTCTTGGCAATTTTAATATTCTAGGCCATAGTATAGTACTTGAGACTTTAGGATGCAGTGTCATTGAAAAACTACGCTGGTATCTAGTACAGTCAAACTATTTTACTGAAAAGCAAATTGTGGAACGATTTCTGTACTTTGATAGGTTATCTCTTAACTGTGATCAGTCATTGAAAATGCTGAGTTTATTTTATTTGAAAATGGCTTTCCTCCATCTGTAACCATGAAAAGTTTTGATCTATGTAAAGCTAGTGTGTGTAGTGTTGAGAGATGATTATTCATTGGGGAAAATCACTTTACCTTGTCCTATCATGAAATGACAGTTTGTGTAGGGATTTCTTCAGCAGCCAATGAATAGGGTCAATAATCTAACATTGCCTGAAAATACAAAGATCTCTAGTTGTTTTCAACCTCCTGCATTTTCTTTCTAGTTTTGATCCTGCATCTGGCTTTAGTCAATAATATTTGTCCTTTGCCTTTGAGTACTACATGTTATTACAGAAAAATGTGTAACAGTGCTGTAATTTCAAAATTACATTGAATCATTGTGCTCAGTGGGAGGTTTAGTGCATTTCCGTGGAGCAGAACTGTTTCTGTTGTATATTTGCAATTAATGAAGAGAAACCAAAATAAAATGAGACCAGTGTGGGCAATAAAAGCTCTCCTACCTGTGTACTAACTCACTAAGATTGCGGTTCTGAAAGATATGTTCTGGAGGTGCTGAATTAACAAGGAGACAATTCTGAAACTTGGATCATTGTGTAACTTTGAGGGAAGGTCACAGTGTCCTCCTTTTACATGGTCATAGCTACTTGCCACTAAAGATAGTGATGTGAACTGTGAGAAATAGCAATACTTTTTAATCCAAAACAGTAAGGTCAAAACAGACCAAAAGTATTCTGAGATGATGTTTAAAGCTCTCTCATTTTTAAAAGAATTGGGATATTCTCCCATCTAATGCTGCCTTTAGTTGCTGGTTTGAAGCAGAGAGTCAGAGGCAAAGTTTTACAGCCTTCTACTTTTTTAACAAGTAAATACTGCCAGTGTGTGAAATATTTGGGTCCTATGTTCTTTAGGGAGATGATAACTAACATGGGACAGAGTGGTGCCACCGTGCCTACCCTGAAGCTCCCTGGCTTCGCCTGCCTGGCCAAGGCATGGTCAGCAGCGGGGGACACTCCCCTGTTTCTCGAGGAGATTCAGGGAGTGGCTAAGACAAAGGGCTTTGCTGTTTGCCTTGTTAGGAGGAGGTGCCATCCGAGGAGGTAATGAGGGAGTCGACTCAAGTCGACCCGTATAGATCATCAACAAGGTAACAGATATAGACCGTTCTCTCTATGTGAATCCATTATTTGAGAGGAAAAAAACACTTTTCAACTTAGCTACTGATTTATGTGGTAGAAAAAAAAAATTTTCATTGACTTCCTAAATTTAGAAGATGATGGGTAGAATTTCGTTCCTTGTACTAAGCTCCTGGCTTTGTAAATTAGTATTCTATCTATATTTTTCTTTTGCAGCACACTTATTGTAGGAGTCAGGATTGTAAAATAGAAAGGAATCAAAGCTAGGCATATTAAAAATGTTAAGTTTTTATTTGGGTTTTTTAACAATTCTTCTGTGAGGTTTTGAGAACATCAATAATACCTTGCAATTTTAGATTGGAAGCTTGAAGCCTTAATTATTAATAGAGATAGAGAATTCTTCAGATCTGCTAAAAGCATTGATGGAATTAGTTGATGATTCTTCTTGTGTCCAGATTACCATGCCACTCCTCAAGGTAGGACAAATGAGTTTTATTCTTTCCCCTCTTCTCTTTGACATAAACCATACATAAAAGCTACCAAAAAAGTTGTAGATTGACCTCGGCTGGCAACCGAGGCCCACACAGCCACTCTGTCACTTCCCCCTCAGGGGAGTGGGGGAAATAATTGAATGAGTAAATGAGTTGAGACAAAGACAGTAAAAGTGCATGCAAGCAAAGCAAAACAAAGAATTAATTCACCGCTTCCCATAGGCAGGCAGGTGTCTCCAGGGAATCAGGGCTCCATCATACAGAATGGTGACTTTGGAAAACAAAAGCCATCACTCTGAATGTCCTACCTTCCTTCTTCCCTGAGCTTTATATGCTGAGCATGACACCATATGGTGTGGAATACCCCTTTGGGTCAGTTTTGGGTCAACTGACCTCTGGATCAGTTGAGGTCAGCTGTCCTGGCTGTGTTCCCTTCTGACTTCTTGTGTATTCCCAGCTCACTGATGTAGTGGTGTAGGGGAAAAATGCCCTTTGTTCTATGGAAGCACTGCTCAGCAGTAACAAAACTCCCATATTCTTATCATGGTTGCCAGCACAAATCTTAATTATAACTATAGCTCTTTACAGCTGCTATGAAGAAAAATAACTCTATCCCAGACAAAAACAGCACAAAAGTAAAAGGAAAAGTCTGGTGAGAGTATTTCAATATATATACAATGTCTGGAGGAGCAGCAGCAAAAAAATCAGATTTATGGATTACAAAAGTGGATTATAAGATATACAAATTGAATATTGTTGAATATTAAGGCATGCAAACATATAACAGAATATTAGTCATTTATACTTGGTGGCTCTGGATAATTTAGTTTTCAGACATGAAATATTTTTTTCTTGTTGATGAAATAGGAAGGAAAAGTCATAAAAACACTTATGTCAGAGTTTTCCAAAGATCTATCTTCAATATTTTATCTCTTTTACTATTTTACCAAAAAGTTCAATTTATTTTGCTTGCTAAAGGGATAGATATATTTTTTAATGCTCATTCTAGATTTATGGAACTTCAAAAAAAATCTGGATGTTTTTTGGATTTCAGAATATTTTTATTTCTATAGGACATTTACATTAGTATAGAGCTTTATTTTGTTCTATTGCATTTTATACTTGTAAAATACTTAATATTTGAGGTGTTTTCCTTGCATTCTGTCAAAAGTACAGGTTTTTCATCAAAAAATTGTGGAAATAATATATGCTCTTTTCACAAATATATTTTTTCTTTTATTTCATGTGCTTAAAGAATATTTTTACTTGATCTATCTTTATGGGTTTTTTTTCCCTGATCATTAAAATTACCACTTCCACAGCAAAATACTGCTAAATAATGATAGCATATGTAAAGCATATTTGGAAATAAAAGACTTGAGTGTAGCTTATGAAAAAAACCAATGGTGTTTGTTTAAAAAAAACCAACATACTCATTTTCTGGTAACCCATGGGAGCACAATGAGAGTGGCAGAACTTTTCTTAAAAGTTGTGGGAAGCACTTCTGTAAGCAGATCAGAACAGAATCACTACTGTCACCCATAGATTTTGACTTCTTTTTAAATTCTACTCATAAGTTGTTCATTAAATACATTCAATAGGCTCAGAGACAAGTAAACTGAAAACAGCTTCAGGCTTTTTAGCAGTGGGGGCTAGAAACTAATTTTTGAGCATGAATTATACAGTTGGTGCCTGCAACAGCCTGAAGACAAAAAAGCCATGTCATATTCATGCTCTGCATAGGATGTTTGTTTGTTGGGATTTATATGATACTTTAATGCTACACCCTGAATATGAAAGTCCTGTACACCATGATATATTTCTTCCTTGCCTACCTGGGGGGAGGAAATGAGAGTCAGAAAACAGCTGTATATAGTTTTCAAAAAATCCCATGAATAGATTTCTTTTTCCTTTTCTGTTCCTATTTCCTGCTTTATGGATGTGTATATTTAACTGCTCATGGGCTGAAGAGCCTAAGTCCATGCAGTTGTGGGAGTTCATGAGTGGTACATTAAAAGCTGTTGCCAATACCTCCATAAGTAAATGGTATTGGGCCAGGGTTAAGTGTGGATGCAGTCAACCAGCTGGACCACTTTTTTTTTCCTCTTTGGTGATTTTGGATAAATAATATCAACAGTTTTTTATTGTAGAAAACATGAAATGGAAATTAGTGTTCTTCTGTTTTTTTAAGATATTATTAAAGTATTTAAGATTTTTTAAAGGTATTCAAATATGTGTATGCAGCTGTATTTTTGCATTCAATATAGTCTAAAATACTCCAAAACCAGACTTTAAGATTTCATTTCTGATGTCTAGATGTGGAAAACACAGTAATTTTACATGTGACTTAATAAATAATACATCGATGTTTGCCTAGCTGTCAGCTTAAGCCACTGTGATAAGAATGGTTAATTACTGTGAGACTGGTTAATTACTATTTTTAACCTCTTCCCACACTTGGTTTGATAATAAATTATAGAATCACATAACGTTTAGTTTGGAAAAGGCCTCAAAAACTATCTGGTTCCAACGCCCCTGCCATGGGCATAGAACCTTGCACTAGATCAGGTTGCTCAATACCCCATCCAACCTGGCCTTGAATGCTTTGATGTGTCCTTCTAACTTATATTTGTTATGATATGTGATAAAAAACTGAAGAGGAAGGAAAATCTTAAGCCATTACTAATTGCTGGTAGGAGCAGGGAATTGTCCTTTTAAGTACTAAAGACTTGTAATGAGAACATGGATAAATTTGTAGAGAAGGCAAAAACCTCATCTTGATAGTGTCTGTTGCTGTTTTGTTTGGGTTTTTTTTTCCCTTTTCAAACAATGAAATGTGGTTCTGTCTGGATCCTAGCTTATTTTAGATATGGATTTGTTCAGTTAGGAATGTTATTATCCTAAAGCTTTTTACGAAGAAGGAGAAATAGTTACTTCTAAATTGTATGCACATGGTTGGTGGAACTTCCTAAATAAGTCTCTTATTTACATGCCTAGAATTAGAACAGGAGTTTGTGCAAGTTCAAGTGGTCATGTGTACAAAACAGATGCAAAGTTCTAGGCAAGTACCATTCAATTTCTGGGCCCTCACTCCTTTTTACATGAACCTATTCTTACACACGGAGCCCCTGCGGTGCCCCCACCGAAGCCATGGCTCAGCCACACCCTGTGGTGGGTGGCTGGATCCGGCTGGAACCAGCTGTGTCCAGCTGGGGCAGCTCCGACCTCCCCTCACGGAGCCGCCGCTGCTGCTGGAGCCTGGCCATGGCTGCAGTCTGTAATGTTGAGGAATATGTCTAGTTCAGGTAGCTGGACTGCAGACTGAGCTCTGGGTAGGAGCCTGAGACAAAAGGTTGTGAACTGCCCACCTCTGGGATAACAAAGGGCATGAAGATAGGTAGTTCCAGCCAGGTGAATAGATACTGAGACATAGCAGGAGCAGGAATTACCAAACCTTTCAGATAACAAAGGCGGCGAAGACCGTTGATGCCAGCAAGGTGGATGGACACAGACAGGAGTCAGGAGCCAAAGACTCACGAGGAAAAGCAAGACTCACGCTTGGTGAGACTGTGAGGATGTAAAAGCCCAGTGGTTTCTTGGCTGGAATTCTCCTCAGAAGCATCAGCTTGAGCTGTTTCAGTGTAAGTGCACTGTGAATAAATGGCATTATGGAATGAGACATCCAGAACTCTGCTGCAGGAGACCCAGAGTGAAATCTGTGAGGAAACCTGGTCTGACTGTGAGGGTGGGGTGCGCAGGCAGTGAAATGAGGGCTCATCAGATCACTGGATGTGCCTGCTGTGAAGGGGCTTTGGTCCATGCCATGAAAGTCTCTGTTGGTAGGAGTGTGACTGCCAGAGTCTCATAAATGGTCAGACTGAGTAGTTTCCTTAATATTAGCTCACAGAGAAGCGAATACCATTGTGAGAAATGACTGCTCCCTTTTAAAATCGAAAAGGTTTATTAAACCTTAACAAAAATTACAACAAAGAGCTGAATAAGGAAAAAGTTTTGATCACTGGGAGTCTCCATGACTACCAGCCATATGCTTATCCACAAAATGGATGTTCTGTCTTTTATATCCTTAGCCCCTCCCGAAGTTTTGTCAGTCAACTCTTTCTCTGCCATCTATTGGTGGAGATTACTTTCTTACATCTTGATTGTTACGCTGTGCCTCCTGGTAACAAGCTGACCTCCTCTAAATGTCTTGGCTACTAAGGCTATTACAAGGGGGGAGGGGAAAGAGGACTATGGGATGATATATTACAATAACATTACTATATATCTACATAATATCTATGTCTTAATTGTGAGAGCCAACTATTACATTACTTATCTATAACACCATTATGTTTTTCTTTTTTTTATCCATGCCATGTTTCATTTTTCATTTTACCCAGACTGCCATACATATAGATTTTACATGGCAAAGACATTCACATTTGTTCATTGTATGCTAAGCAAAAAAGTTTTCTCTTTGGCTGGGATATCTTTAAGAGGATAAATACAAGCATAAAACTTCTTGTTTCATATTGCATGGAGAGCTGTGGGCAGTCCTGTGCATTTTGAGGTGAAATTCAGGACCTTGTCATTTTTATGCTAGATGATATTTTCTTCCCAGTGACCCTTGCAGACTTCTAGATATAATCTAAACACAGGCTGGAAATGATGGTGAAGTGTTGCTGTTTCAATTCTGTAGCTGCTGCACAGCTGTGCGCCTGCCTCACCAGAGTTTCTAAGTATCAAAGCAAATATGGGATATATGACAAAAGACAAACCTTGGTTTTTCTGCAAGAACCAGAAAACCAACAAGCCCCCCAACAACAACAACAACTATGCACTACAAGAAACTACCCCAAAAAACCCCAAATAAACAAACCCAAACAAACAAACAAAACCCTACCCAAATCCAAAACCCAACCAACCAGCAAACCCTTCTATTGGAAAAGAGGAAGACAACTTCACCAGTCAATTATGGTTACTTCATGTTCTAAATATGGTAAGCTTGTGAATTATTTTTTGCTTTCATCTGTCAGCAGGGGCCCATAAAGACTATACAGACCTATCATGGGATGATCTGCTAAGTTAATTTTCTTTCCACTAACGTGTCTGAATAATTTCAGAAGCATTAACCAATCTGCTACTTACTGGTGGTTACTGGTGGTTACTGCTGCTACTGCTGTCACTGGTATAGCAATACCAGCCACAAATGGCAGTGCTGGTCTCCAACTGCCCTGCCTTCCCTCTTCTCACTATGGGGCAATATAAAAAAAAGACATAAATCCCAGTTACAGTGGGCCTATATTTTTCAAATACAGTATTCAGTAAATATTCAAAAGTGAGTATTTCCAGAAGACTACAATGCATCTCTTGTACCATGTGAGTAAATACATGTAGGACATAAAATCTGCCCCTAATTATTGACAATGCTTCTTGAATCTCTCTGATAAGTAAAGAATCATATAATGATAGAATGGTTTGCGTTGGAAGGAACATTTATGATCATCTAGTCCAACCTCCTTGCAATAAGTAGGGACATCAACTACAACAGGTTGATCAGAGCCCTGTCCAGCCTGACACTGAATGTTTCCAGGGATGGAACATCTGCCACCTCTACAGTGCTAGTGTTTCACCACCCTCATAAAAGAATCTTTACATCTAATCTGCAATTAACTGCATTTCAGTTTAAAGGGGCTGAAATGCATTGTTATAGAGATCTGGAATGTTGGAGTGTGTTGCTTTCTATGGGTCAGTTCAGTCTGAGCAGTGGTTATTTCACCTGCCTGACATTATACCATAGGCAGATGTCAAATAAGATAGCCCATTGTCTAGTGTTTTTGTTTATTAGTGTGGCTGCCACTGCTCTACAAATACTAACAGATTAATAAAATAAGATTGCTACAATCACAACCTAACTAGGTTTTACTTGTTACTTTTCTCAAAACAATGGAATTGGCTTTTTACATCAGTAGTCTGCATTTGATTCATATTTCTATTTAACAGCTGCAGGCTGTCAGGGATGAAATGAGATTTTCAGCTTCAGAAGGAGGAGCAAGTATTTGTTTTTAAACTGATCTCAAAATGAAATTGTAATTTTTAAGATACTCTGGGAGTGGCAACAAGAATATCTGCTTCAAGTTAGCTAAGGAAAATCATAGCAACTTCTTAGTACACTTGTGTGCTGAGACGGCTTCAAAAGGTTCATGCACAGTATTTGATAATTTCTGTCAATTATTTACCATGAGCTCCATTCTTCACAGATGTAAAGCTGAAGTGCCCTGTTAGCAGCTAAAAATGTGATACTGATAAAATGTATCTTGAAGTGGTTTGAAGACACAAGGAAACTTGTTCCATCAAGTTGAAAAACTTTGAAAAATCTAACACAGATTCTGATAAAGGAGTATTCAATTATTCTCAAAAGTTAATTGAATTTCTGGTTGCTTTATTGATACCATCATATTACATGCAAAACCTGATTATATTAATTGATCCATAAAGCAATGTTTTTTACCTGTGATTTTAAAAAAAACAACCACCCAACAGAGCAGATCATGGGCACAGTATACTTTTACTCATTCATGCAAGCAGCTGTAACTTTGAACTCCTTTGGGAAACCAACTTTAATCAATAAAATCCTACTGCTTTTTTTTGTGGTGAGTTTTTCAACAGTTATAAGGAAGGCATGCTGATTTTCAAAGGGTGATCAGTGGTCAAAATCTCAAAAAATGAAGTCTTGTGGTTATTTTCTTCTTTTGGGTCGTGGCCAAAATGATTGTTTATTTAAAGCTTGTCTTGATTTACTTACACTGAGGAGCAGAATATATTTGAGGAGTCAGTATAGCCTTTTTGCCCTTTTCCTTCAAGAATTAACAGGTTGACATGAATAAGTCACTGACTCTGTGTAAGAAAGAGGGAAAGAAATTATCAGTTTGACATTTCACCTAAATAAACAGACCCGCCAGAATGACTGAGGTTACATATTCAAGAGAGAAGTGCATATCTGACACATAGATGCCATAGAAAATTGTGATGAATTGCCTAGGGGGTTTATTAATTATTATTGTCACAGTGACAAGAGTAGGAGGGAACATGTTGCAGCTCAAATCCACCCTGCTAATGCCAATGAAGAGGAGAAAAGAGCCAAGCTGAAATAATGGTTTTGATGTTTTTGCTGTATATTTTAAAAATATCCACAGTATGAGATATTTGTATAGCTGCATGTCATTGTGTACAAAATAAAATCATTTATTTTAATGGTTTTTTTACCAAGATTCTCTATAACTTTAGACAGTCCCTTCAGAGAATTAACAAAAACGCTGGAGTATGTATTTTTATTTGGTGAAATGTTCTTCTGTGAGATGGTTCCCTTATCTACGTTATAGTGGTTTTCTCAACTGGAACACTGCCTATAATAACAGCAGTTATCGATAGACAATTCAGGGCACAAGACATTCTAGCTCTATTTCAAGTATGATCTGAATTACTTTGTGCAAAAAAAAAAAAAAAAAAAAAAGTCAAATTATGTACTACTGTTGTTCTATTTGAACTTTGGTTTGACAAGCATAATTCTGTCTTTTGAAATAGTGTCATATAGTATCCATTCTGCAGATTCATGGTATTTAAATATCTGTTTAGGTAATCTTGATAGCTACTGGAAGCTTTCAAATGAGTAATATAAACACTTGCACTTATATTTTTCAACCAAGTCTTCTTAAAATCCACACTTCCACACTTAAAAGTGTGGAAAATGTTAAAATGTTAGGTTGGAAAAAAATGTTAAATACATATTAAGAGAAAAAATAGTGCTTAATTTTCTGTTAGGTCCTTGATATGCAGTCTTGCATTTATTTCCCTGTGCTTACACACAATGTCAAAATTATTTTCACTGAGTAGAAGCCTGAAAAGTGTATTCAGTAATATAACTATAACTTAAAATAAAGCAAGAAAACTAATCCTATCTCTTGAATAAGACATTTTATACTAAACTGCTTTATACTAAGTTGTCAGAAAATGCTTCATCGTACTAAGGGTTCACAATTCTGGAGTCCCTTCTGGAATGGGACGCTAAAAAGGGAGTGGAGTTCAGCACTTTCTCTTTGCACATGTAGGGCAGATCAGCAGAATGAACAGTCTCTCTTCTGAACAGATGTACTTTGCACACTGCAATGAAAAAAAATAATGCTAACTGAATGAAATGATCACAAAAGTAAATGGCCAGAATCCATGTCCATTTTGGGTTTAGCTTTGTGGTTGTCCGTTGTGTATTTAGAAAGTAAAATGATTACTGAAGAAGCCACCTACCATGGGAAATTGTTAAATAGTCAATTTGGAGTTCCTGAGAGCTATAATTCTTATGCAGCTTCTGGGATATTGATAGACAGATTTCTTATAGATTTAACTTAAGAGAACTTTAATTGCAATAAAGCAAAGTTCAGTTGAAATATACTTGCTTTATTCCTAGGAAGGATGGTGCATCCCTCACAATCATTGTAACTAGACATTTGGTATTTATTCTAGCCAGTAAAATACAGTTGTTAGGATGTTAGGATGTTTGATCACACGATTTGCCATAGAAACTATATTTCTAATATACATGTAATTATTTAATTTATGACCAAACAAAATGTTTCTTTTATTGAAAAAGACAACTACTGGAACTATTTAGCTGAAATATTAGGCACAGAAATTCGATCATTAAAATTAACAGCTTTGTTCTATTAAACTTTGTGTCTTTGTCTGTCTCATCTCTTGTCTCCTTGAACCATGAGATAAACACTTATTTATAGATTCAGTGTCTTCCTGGTTCCTTTTGTTGATTATAGTGGGATTATTATTTTGACTGGGGCAGGTAGAGTGAATCACAGATCTTGTATTGACTTTGCTCCATTTAATCTATAAATATAAACAATAGAAAGAGTGAAATGTTAATGATCATGCTCTTTAAGACACAGACTAGAATTCAGTTCTACTATTGCACTAAATATGTTTGCCTTCACAATTCCTGCATGTCACCATGATCATACCTACTAAACCTGCTACCTGCCAATTTAGAGAACTTCTCTAGATTTTTCCTATTGGTATCAGAACATTTTCCTCAGCAGGTGCCCCCCCGCCCAAAAAAAAAAAAAAAAAGCAGCTCCTTCTCCTTTAATCTTCCCATAATCTGACTCATTGCCACTCATTGTCAGTTTTCCCTTCTAATCTTTTCTAATCTTGTTCATCAGAACTGTTAGAAATGTAATGTATTTGTAAACTTTGTAATGTTTTCATTTCAACAAGAAGGGGAGGGAGAGAACTAACTGTACTGATGTACCAGTGGGTTTATGACATGGGCATTATACAGAAAACTAAAGAAATTAAATTAATACCTCTGAAGAAAATCATCATCAGCTGGTGTGTTTCTTATTTTGTGATAATTTGTCTTCTTGATGATGTGCTAGAATTATTCTTAGCTTTTCTGTTCTAACTGTGAAAGAGAGACAGTGCAATTCTCAGTCCTCTTAACAGCTGACAGATATCACTTGGCATGTACAGAACTGTAGCTTTCAAACAGGGGAAAGTAGGCAGAAAGAAAAGACCCCTCACAATTTAAATGGTTTGAGCTTTAATTGGTTTGAACAGCTCAACAGGAAACTTCATGCATGGTTCTGGTCCTAAGGACTTCTTGTTCTACCTAAGTTTCACTTGAGAGGTGTCCTAAATGTTTTGCTCACAGTCACATTAAAAGTCAGAGGAAGGCCAGAGAAAAGATTTTTTGGTGTCAGTTCATCTTTTTTTTCTATAAAAACAGCACCCCCATAGACTATCCCGTAGTTAGGAGTTATTTTCTAATCTTAATCTCTTTCTCAGTGTCAAAGCCTATTTGGTTAAACCTGCAAATCCTGGACAGTGGCCTGATCTCTCTTTTTCTCTCTGTCTCTCAATTTAATGGAAAATTCTTTAGGTTATGCTGACAAATGAGATTATCAATGCATTATGCCCATGGCTAAGTGTTTTGTTACCTCTTCTTATTTGCAACACAGTGCTGAACATTTTACTCTGAAAGCTAACCGAAAATACAAAAATATAGTATCACTTACCAGACCAAAAAAAAAAAAAAAACCACCAAACAAAACAAAACAAAACAAAACAAAAAAAACCAAAAAAAACCCCAACAAAACCCCAGTAATGCATTGATTAACAAATGCATACCAAACAGCTAATTAAGGAAATGAGAATTTTATTTAAAGACACTTGTTCTAACACTTATTTATATATTGAAAAAATAAGAATTTTTGTCGCCTTCAACTTTATTGAAGAAATGGCAGTGCTTGGTAAAAATGCTAGATTGCTTTTTTTTAAAGGAAAAGAAAAAGACATCCTGGTGAATCAATAAAATACGTTATATAGTGGTAATATATTTACAAGTAAATAACATTGTAGGGTGAGTTTATAACCTGTTGCTGGTGAAAAATGGAGTTTTCCAAACTTATAAGCCACTGAGACGATACAACATGTTGGGTTTATTTCTTTTGGAAAGAATGCTTCTGGATATCCCATAAAATTGCTCTTTACTACTGACTCTTCATCAACTCTGTCATTTCAAAGTAAATTACTGACTTTCCTACAATTCTGAATGAAGCGGTATTGCAAAAACCAACAACTCTTCATGCTGAGCTGTGTGTTTAAGCTTTACACATAGTTTATTGTGTGATCTTCTAAGGGAAAATTTATAATGGTAATTTTGTTTTCATGTCAAGGTTCTGTTTTCACTTCCTGTCATGTAGTGTGAAAAATAAATTATATTTTTAAACAGTTTTTTAATCATTTGCCTGTCAGATAAAATCTTACCTCCCTGATCAATAATAAAATTTTATTTGTTGAGTTCACTGACACAATGGTTTTCATTTTCCTTGTGCTTGATTATTATATAATACAGATAGAGTAAAATATTATTTGTGACTAAACAGAAATACTTTGCAATCAAAATTTAGTCTTTATAATTGTTACAAAAGTATCATTACCTGCAGCAAGTCATGAAATGACACTGAGTTCAAAGTATAGTGTAAAAACTAACAATTAAGGAGCTCATAATACTGGTACATTAGTGTCTTTATTGTTATAAGGACTTTATAGGTTTGATGAGTGCTAAATAGTTTTACTGCAAGTAAGCCACAAAGATGGTAAAATGCAGTTGTTATGTAACGATGTGGGACAGTTTCTTCTCTGTCTTCCCCTCATGACCTTGAGCAATAGAAAGATATGATGTAGATCATTATTTAAGTTTCAGGACTGATGAAGGAGTGATATTTTTAAATTGGTAGCTTCCATAAATCACAAATTAAAATGAAAGTATAAAATGGGTTCTTAAATTTTCAGGCATGGATAAGTGCAGCTCAGCTAAGTCTTAATGAGTGATTTTATAGTCCTAAGGTATGTGGTGGCTACCTGCTACGACCTCAAGCAGTCGAGAAGCGCCGGCTAGCACTGCCTATAAGAGCCCGAGTGGCCGCCACGTGAGTGGGCACTCCAGGCTAATAGCGTCTGCCTCCCTGGCAATGCTGAGTGCTGCGGAACTTTCATGAAGAAGCTGGGAGTGGTTACAAGATTGACACTCCGACAAGGAGTGACAATCCCTGACTGACAGAACCTAGTAAGGAGAAAACTGGGAGAGGTGAAGAGATTGACAGGTCTGAGTGGCAGGAGCTCTCGTGGTAAACAACTTGGAGCAAATCACTGCGAGGGAAAATAGGGGAGCACAAGGAACAAACCTCACTAACATTAATAAAATCCCTGACTAAATCAACCCAACCTACAACAAAGGTATACTTATTGTGGTGACAATTTCTTAACTAAGAGTGAACATAAGGCAAACATATATTTCATTTGGTGGAACTGTATTGAATTATTGGTGAATTAATTGTCACTTGCTGTAAAATTTCAGCTTTCTAGAGTCATCAGGAGTTCCCTTGCACTTCATTTGGCAATAGTAGTGTTGTGTGTGGCCCACCAGTTGAAGGAAGTCAGACCCAGGTTTTCAGCCTGGTCAGCCCGGTTTTTGCAAGTTCAGTTTTTGTTCCTGGAGTCTGATGAATTAAACAGCTGTGAAAATTTGACATTTGCAATTATCAAAAGAGTCTCTACTTTTCATGATGCAGTTTTGTCTTTAATGACCTGAACAGTATCTCAGGAGGTCTGCATAACTGCCTGTGCATTGTGAGAGAGTGCAACCAGCACATAGACACACACACACACACACACACACACACACACACACAAACTGTGTGTGAGGAATGCATCTAAATCTGAACTGTAGCTTTGGTGTGACTTGTAGGAATTTCACCATAGAAATGGGGGATATAGAATATATATATTCTATTTAATATAGAAAATATTTAAATTAGAACTTACTGCTAAAACTAAAGTTTCACCTTAAACTTTTAAGTGGTATTTTAATCAAGTTTAGATTAGGGGTTCTAATCTATGTTAGTTAGCCGAGTCCTGTGTACCCCTGTGCATCCCCCGTGTTTCCCCCCCCGCGGATGTTGGCTCCAAGCTGCCTGCCATTGGAGCATCCCCCCGTCACTCCTGTGACCATTCCCCCGTCCAGTCCCGGGAGTTCTGTGTCTGTCACCCCGATCCCGCGATCCCACTCACCCTGAAGCCCCGTGTCCGCCCCTGCCATGTTCCCATTGGTCACCGTAGTACACATCATCGCCACGACGCCTGTCCCAATTGGGCGGGAGGGTGTCTGCCCTTCCTGTCACACCCCCTATATCATCCCGCACCTCCCGGGTCCCGGCTGCCATTTCCCCTACGCGGGCGCTGGAAGCGTGGGTCATAGCCCCTCTGCCACAGCTCTCCACGGCCAATAAAACCTTCCTGCCTCCCTCATGGGTGATTCGGACATTCCTTCCCTCTTCGCCTTGGGCCCCCATGTGGGGGACAGAACCCGGCAAGCCCCGACCGCCGCACCACAGCAGCGGCACACGGGAACAAGCGTTGAACCCAAGCTCCAGAAGGAGGTGGCGCCGAAAGGCGCTGGAGCTGCCTGGAGTCAGGAGGAACAACACACCGCCGCAAAAATCTATATGCAAATCTATATGCATAATTGCACTAAAAAGATGAATATTTGACAATTTTCCCTCACAATTTTTAAACACATAGTTCCTTAGCTATATGAAAATATACAGGGGTGGCTTCTGTAAAAAGCTTCTCCCATGTCCAATAAAGCAAATGCCAGCTGGCTCCAGGACAGAGCCACTGCTGTCTCAAGCTGAGCCAATCAGAGGTGGTGATAACACTTCTGTGATAAAATATTTAAGAAGGAAAAAAGAAAGTTATTAGGCAGATATAATTATGCTCAGAGAACACTGAGATTATGTGAGGAACAATGATGCAGACACCAAAGTCAGTGAATAAGGAGGGGGAGGAGGTGATCCAGGCGTGGGACCTGAGCTTCCCCTGAAGCCCATGGTGAAGACCATGGTGAAGTTGCCCATGGAGGTCAACAGAGGTAAATGTAAAATAAAATGTTATGAGTGAGCAGGCTCTTCAAGACTTCAAGAAAAGGTGGACTAGTAAGCTCCCAGACTGACTGAAAGCTGTACATCCGCTGAGTCTTAAATTGCTTCATTAAGCTTGAATGAAAGTTAAATCCAGCTGTTGGAAAGACATTAGTCAAAAAAATACCAAATCAGAACAAAACAAAGTGAGCAAAAAACCTTATTTTCAGTTTTATTTTTTTAAGCTACTGATTACTCACTAAGAATGGACAAAAAATTGTATTTAAATAACAGAAATTTATTTTCAGGCCTTGTGATCACCAAATGTCATGGTTTAGGAATAGCAGTCCCCAGTTTATTGATCCCCCTGCTATCAAAGGTCCAAACCATACACAGCTTCCCCACCCCTCCTCCAGCAAGAGACACAAAAGGCAGAGATTATAGATTGAGATAAAAAAATTTACTGGAAACCGCAATAGGATAAGAAAGTGAACAATGATACTAATAATGAAAACATAGAAATTAGAGTGATTTAAATACAAAAATTACTCACTCACCAACCCGACATGACCCTGAGACAATGAACAAGGGACATACAGATCCTCTGCACCCACACTTTTTCTTTCTAACCATAAACCATGCCCACTTTCTTCTGAGAAGTGAGAATGTCCCTAGATGTGACCTGAAGTGCTCTAGAGTGCTAAAGTGTTATAGAGCAACAACCTAAACACACCTACACAGCACTTGGCCCTGTCCCCTCACAGCTACTGTGAAAAAATTAACTCTGTCGTAGCCAAAAACCAGGACACTAAGGAATAACAAGGAGAAGTTGGACACACCAACTATTTTGGTCATAGCAAGTAAAAGGATATTGATAGAAATCCCCATCTGCTAGAAAAAGAAATGTCGTAAATATCTTGGTAAATTACAGGGAACCTGTATTTCTACCAAGTTGACAGCTGCAGTGTAGTAGGATGATGATTTCCAGTGTTTGAAGATGCTAGCGCTTTTCTTAAAAAAGCTAAAATAATTAACTTCAGCCTGTGATAGTTCTAGAGTTTTTAAATTGTTTCTGTTTCAGAAATTAGTGGTTTTTAATCCGACATTTGAAGCAAGCAGGGTGGTTAAAATACTCCTTTAGTATGAAGCACTAGAGAATTTAAGTTTTAAATTAAATCTAGCAGCTTGCCATGGCTTACTGAACTACTAGAACAATACTTTACAAGATTTGTTAATCATTTTGAAGAAACACAATGCCATCTGTAAGAGTGTTCTCTAGGCAGGTTTTGGATAATGGCTTCTCCTTGTGTGACTGCCTAGAATGGCCTTATGAGCCCAAGCCATCTGGTGTCAACATGACCATATTTTCCTATTCAACAATATTCTAGTATTTTAGTTAATTAATAGGTAAATTAGGGGGAAAAGAGTTTGAACTAGCTTCTTGTAAGCAGTTATGTGGTTGAACTTCAAAACTTTCCTTACCTGTCCTTGCTTTTTTATTTTTCTCTTTTCCATTTCT
Source organism: Vidua macroura (assembly GCF_024509145.1). Lineage (NCBI taxonomy): Eukaryota > Metazoa > Chordata > Aves > Passeriformes > Viduidae > Vidua > Vidua macroura. The sequence goes on from NC_071573.1 coordinate 93,237,157, forward strand.
CTGGGTTTCAGTAATCTGTCACTTCTACATTACAAGTGTCACGTAGTGTAGCAGCGTGCAGCAGCAGTGACGATCGTGTCCAGGGAGGCCACAACCAATGGTAGGAAAAACAGAGAGAGAAGTCTCCTTGTTGTTTAGCAAGAGAGTCCATTTTATTTCCCCTCCCCCCCCCACCCCATGCCAGCGGGAGCATGGGGCTGAGGCCCAAGAGCCTGAGCAAAGCCCAGAGACCTCGAGAGAAGAGAGTAGAGAGAAAGCAGACCCAGAGCCATGGGGTTTTACCAGGTGTCCCGTGGGAGGAGTCTTAAGATCAGATTACAGCTTCCTCAGAATGGGAAGGCTCCACAATGTAGGTTTATATCTGTGTTTTGCTATTTCTGCTGAAGGACTTACTTAAAGAGTAGGATGGACTCATTATACTAAAAGTAATTTTCTAGCCTTCTAAAAGCCAGGATGAAATTGTATGGAAAAATATAGTGTTCTTTGTACTGTTGAAATACATACTTTTTTTTTTTTTTTGTCTTGGTATTTTAATTTCAGCTGTATTTTCTACTCAAATCTGTATTTTCTATCACATCTGTGATCTAACTTATTTATAAGGCAATATCTGTAACTTTTGTATACCCATATAAACAATGCCTTTGTATCTCATTATTAAGGTTCCAACTTCATACTTTTCATTTATGTCATTCTACAAAAGACATATCAGGAAAAAAAAAAAAGGAATGAAATCTATTCTGTATCCTCTAATTAATAAATGAATTATAATTTTTTAGTGAAGTCAAATTTATGTAGACCAAAATTATTAAAATAACTGTGACTTTATGTGTATTTTTATGTATATCAAACTGGTTTGCCCTTTTCTGACTGTGCCATAGTTTTAAAAATAAAATCTACTGCAGAGGATTTGGTGTATGCAAAGACATTTTTTATAAACAACTTTAACCATGACGCTACCTTGCTATTCTTTGCTGTAAGAAACTACAGGGAAACAGAGAAGATCTTATGTGCTGCTAAGTGCAGCACCTAAGAAATCTCCTAATAGATGTCTTTGCAAAGAAAAAAAAAGGTCTCCTGCAGTATATGTATTCTGATCATTAAAATCATTCACAAATCAATTATTTTATTTTGATCTGGGTTAAATCAAAAACTTTGGAATCTTGAAATTATCCTCAGAGTGGGGGTAACAGACATTTTAGAGAAAATGCAGTGAAATTTATGGTGGAAAATTTCATTCAACTAATTCTCCCTGTGAATATATTTGTGGATTGAAGCTGTCCCCTATAATCTTTCTTTTCTTCCATTACTTCCAACTTCCTGAATTCAAAACAACTGCAGTGAATTCAGCTCTTTTATACAATGCTGAAATATACCTTTTCTCCAAATATTGTCAAGACATCAAATACATACATTCTTTTTTCTTTTTCAGTGATGGCAGTATTCTGTGCTACATAAAAAAAGTAATTTCTAGTACACTTGATAAAGAATAATTTAAATATTTTGGTTTCATTTTTGAACCACAATTAATTAAAGACCAAAATTTTATTAGATATTTCTGTTAGATATCTAGAACTGTTAGATACTTTACAATAGGAAACCTTGAAAAAATAAAATGTAAATGAATGTAAATCTAAGGAGCTTAATGAATAACCAAATTGACTCTATTACATTAATTAGAGCATGTAATACCTTATTTAATTGAAACAGTGTCATTGCATTTCTGTTTGACTTCTTGACTGGAAAGAGGTTATTTACATATGTAAGTTTTTATTTTCATCATAATAGATAGGCAAAGTACCCATTCACTGCAATCTTGCTCAGTTTACAAACTTCATAGCATCCTAGAATGATTTGGATTGGAAGGGATTTTAAAGATCATCCATTTCCAACCCCTCCTCCCCCACCCCACCCTCGCCATGGGCAGGGATACATTCCACAACATCAGGTTTTTCAAAATGCCATCCAGCCTGGCCATGAACAGTTTAAGAGACATGGCACCCATAGCTTCTCTGGGCAACCTTTTCCAGTGCCTCAACACCCTCTAAGTAGATTTTCTTACTGACATCTAATCTAAATCTCTTGTTTTATAGTATAAAACTGATTCCTCTTGCCTTATCTCTATCTGGATGGGTAAAGTGTTGTTCTCCTTCTTTTTTTATAAGCCTTCTTTAGGTACTGGAATGTGTCTGGCTCTCAGTGGCCACGGGATGAAGGCTCGCTGGCTCGCTGTCCTGCTTGTGGCCGCAGGGCAGACACACGCGTGGCCACCCCCAATTCTCTGCCGAGACTGTCATGGGTGGCGGTGATTGCTGTGGCGTGGGTAGCACAGCAGAGGCACAGAGCACGAGGAAACTGAGGCAAAGGAATAAGGGAAGGACACTTGTCTGAGTCTCCAAAGATTTAATCTCGAAGTGGGGTAGAACAAGTGACAAATCTGAACCTGAAGGGTCTACTTTTAAGGGATAGGGGAAACACAGGGAGGACACAGCCTTTGACCAAGAGGAAGGCATTAAGGGAGGGGTGCAGGGTAAGGGCTCCCCAATAGAAGCCAACACGGGGAGGGAGCAAACCTTACAATCCAATTCTGCTTTGAGGAAGGGATGAAAGACAGGGAACACTCCAGAACCAAAGGAATGTGCTATCTTTGACAGACAGGAGTGAGACAAGGGAGCAAGGGAGGTATACAGGTGGATTGACACGTGGATTGACATACATTTTGGTGGGGAAAACTGTGGTAAACAACTCAGGACCGAACCATTAGGGAAGCCAAATGGGGTACATAGACTGAACCATTATAAACTTATAACAAGGTATATCAAAATATACTACAGAAGAACAAACTGTAAAATAACAGACTACCACACTGGAATGCTACAATGAGGTCTCCAAGGAATCTGCCTTCCCCAGGCTGAACAACCTTTGCTCTCTCAGACTGTCATTGTAAGAGGAATGTTCCAGTCTGCTGATCATCTTTGTGACCCTCTTCTGTGTCACAGCTTGTCACTCAGCTCTAGAAAAGCTGCCATTTTTTACAGTATCTTTCCACTGGGAATTTTAGGGTCTTTTGTCTAGCCTCCAGGGAGTATTTGTCAAGGCCTTCTTAAAGGTCATTCTTGCAATTTTTGGTTATATTTGAAAAGTATTCAGAACAAATTATGGAGGGAATGAGGGCTCCTGGGTTATCCATTTTTATTCTAAGGCTGGTGTTACCACTAGGAGAATGAGTAAATGTCTAAAGAGACTGACATAACTTGTTAAATTTGAAATTGTAGGTGTTGGAACCTGAAGCATGAGCACCCAATATTTTTTTAATAACATAATAGTCACTGAAGAAAGATAGGCAGAATAACACATCTATACATAATAATACTTATTGTGGCATGTGTCCGACTGCCAGTGATCTCTCTGACCCAGCTAGCAGTAAAGCAACTGGAGACCAGCTAGCAAAACACCCCGAGGGATCTGTGGGACTCCCTCTGGTCTCAGGAGCTCGAGGATGGTGTGGTTGAGTGGCACAGCAACAAGGAAGGGACGGGTACAACTGAAGTGCCAAAACTGAAGATATTTATTAAATAAATAAAAGGGTACAAACACGGGTGCAAAACAGCTTCAGAAGACCCTGAAGTAGGGCCGACACACATATACGTGGTCTCTCATAAAATGTTCTAGAAACCTTCTGGCCAACCACAGTCTGTTGATCTGCATGGCCACTCCCAATTGGTCCCAGTGTCCTTTGCTCCTCACCATAAGCTGCCTGGATGTCATCAGTTGTGGCTTCTTATTTCTTGAGGCTTGATGTTGGTTATCCACAGTGTGGCTGTGTGGCCAGTGTCCGGCCAGTCTGCTCCAGGACAAGCTCCCACAAATACTTTGTTTTGAAGTCAAAGCCTTCAAAGTATTACATAACATAATTTACATAAGCCTGAGTAGTTTGTTAGTGTATTTTCAGATTCCAAATACATCTAAAGCAGAAGATGGAGCATGTTTGGTGTAGGACTGATATTATAACAAGGGAAATTTCATTTAGCTTGTATTGCTGCATGAAACATCTGTTTCACCAGCCTTTCCTCCTGCTTAATACTGCTCCTTGATTAAACACTTCCCATATGCTGAGCTAAATTAGGATGTTAATGTATGTGGTAATTGTTTATTATTATGATTACAATATTTTAGAATCTGATTTATGTTTGTAGTTACTGCCAGTCTTTCTTCTTTACTATTGCATTAGAATCAGAGCATGCAAAACATCTTAAAGGAATTCTGAATTTCCTGTGTCATATATCAAGTAAAACAATAAAGATGACCTCCAAAGCCTCCAAAGCTGGAAACTGTATGATCCAACTGAGAAAACAGAAGAAATCTTGTTGATTCATTCTCAATCAATGAAAAAAGAATAGCTTTTATCAAGTAGAAATTTGAATCGCTAGTCTTAACTCTAGAGGTTGTATACAAAATGTAAATCTGTCAATCATGTTAACAAATTCACAGCTACTCTTCAATTATTTCTGCAGAAAGACCTGAGAATGTCTAAGTTTTGCAGTATATATAATAGCCTGACATGTTGAGAAATTCCAGAGTTAAGTCATGTACACTGAGAGTGCTTTGTCTCTGTATTACAGACATGTGTGGTGTGTGGTGGTTGAAGCATCTTTGATGTTCTCAAACCTGCTGTTAGAAAAAGAAGTAAAAAACCCCAAACCTGACTAGAATATTTTCTCATTTTTCTCACTGCCCTGTGACTTCAAATTTTTTTTTTTGATGTTAGTCTCATGGAATACTCACCATTTCCTCTAGCTGATGGTTCCTTGAAGAACTGGGATGCAGTATAAGGGACTATGTAAAGTAATGTCTTACTTTGATATTAGCCAGGATTATATCCTCTTTAACTTTTTTTTTTCTTTTTTTTTTTAACAGAGAGGATATACTGAGAATGTACTAAGAAAATATTGGGAGAGGCTGGTCCTAAATTTATTTGTCACAATTACAAGGTTATGGATATTTAGTTTATATTTGCATTTCAGAGGAACATTGTTAGAGTTTTAAGATAAATCCTGATAATTAGTGCATTGTTTTGCCGAAGGTTTTGCATACTTTACATTTATTTATAAGCTTTGCAAGCTTTAAACAGGAATATTACTTTCCATTTTCATTGACACCATTGTTTTGAAATTTTTAAATTCTAAAATGTAAATTGAAATTATAGTTAAAATACACTCAGTCTCTGAATGAGATTTGAATATAAAGAGAAACAAATCAAGTTTGATATGAAAAATATGGGAAAAACAGAAGAAAGATGCAAAAATAATAAAATACCTTTTAACATCCTAGGTAAATGAAACTTTATACAGTGCAGAAAGAGTATAAACTAGACATGGGTCTTTCAAGAGCACACAAAAGTATTTTTCCTCAAAATTAAACCAGTGAAAGGTTGGTGACTGGATGCATAGAAATGATGTATCCAGGAAATGCTTGTAGAGGCTGCAAGGTTTAAATATATTTTGAAAGTGAGATACTCAAATCAATGATACTTGCTCCTCACATGTTATGGCTCTCAGTAGCTATGGATAAGTCTTCATAGTAGTGGATAAAGTGGAAACCTGGCAGGATTGTAACAGAGGAAGACAAAGGTCTCTGACAGGAATTTGTTTGGGCATCTATTTTCAGTCTGAATGATAAATGTTGGAGCTAAAATAAATCTTAATACATAAGTTTTAGTTAAATTCCAAAATACTGGCAGGTAAATGTTTTAAGCATAATATGTAAAAGTACATACTTAACTGAGCTGAAGTCTCTGGTGTCTCTGAACCAGTAAAGGCAATAAATTGTTTTACAGATTTGAGAGATTTATTCTTTTTTTTTTCCCATCTGGAAAGATAAAACCAGGCAGGTTTGTTTTACAGGGGATTTATTTTGTCAAGACAGCATGTCATGCAAACACCATCTGTTAAAAGTACACTTGACAATTCACTGGGGAAAATAAAAGCTAAAACCTGTGCTATGTTTAACAAGGCCTATAGACATCCAGGAAGATGTGTTGAGTTCCAGACATAGGATGCCTGTCCTAATCAGAGAGATTGGCTGAACCACTCTGCCCTGATATTGGTATGAGAGCGTGTTGACATCTTGTGAGAGTAAAGTAGTGGCTGAGAAGAAAATTTTGCAAAGGTTGTCATCCATTTGGGAAGATAATTTCATACTGTGCTATGACTAAGGTTTCATTTAGCATTTACTGATATCCCAAAGTACTTAGGCATTTTGTATATACATGGATCTGTAAAAGGAGATGGCTTCACTTCAATGTGATGTGTGATGTCCTTAAAACATGGTAGCAAAGGTAGCATTCTCCACCTTGTATAGCAATTGTTACCACAAGGTTCATGTTTAGTAAAGTTAGTAAGTTGAATAACCATATCAGTTATCAGTTGTTTTGCTTATGTTTGTGTTTTGGTGATTCAGTAGTCCAAACTGGATCTCATGTCCACTAACATAGCTGTGGTTCTCTACTAAAAGTAGCAAAAATTTGACCTTTTTTTTTTTTTTTGAAAAAGTGAAAGAAATATTAGTGGGGAGAGAATTAAGAAACATCAGTGTAGAAGTAGGCTGCTTTTGTAGCAAGACCTGGTTTTTCACTATAATTGCATTTCAGTGCTGACACTTTTCAAGCAACTACAAGATTAAACTTTCAGAATAAAATATATGAATACTCACTAGTATACACTTTTTCTGAAAGCCTTTATTCATACACAAAAAACTTTATCAATCTAAGTAATATTAGTGAAATTAAAATTAAATTAAATTAAAATTAGAGAGTCTTCAAGATGGTGAATTTCATGTGCTATACATGGACAAAAGTCCAGATGAGCTGAATTTTTACTTGTGTCTGGCTTTTGTATTTAGAAGGAAATATAGGAAATATTTTTTTAAGTAAGACATTATATTTTCATTTGTGTCTTCAAAGAAATTTTTGATATTATCATAATCTTTCTTGATGTAGTGTAAAGAACAAGTGTGCAGGACAATAAGTAGTGTTAAAAAGATGGGGATAAAGAGAAGACTCCTGTATTCTTAAGACATTCTAGATTAAAAAAAAAAATAAAAGGCAAATGCTGAAATATACTGTAATTGTTGCAGCTTCTCTGCTTCTCTATAGAAGACCTGACTTGTGCTCAGGTCAAGAACTATGGTCCATAATAATGCATTGTCTCAGTTGTATTTTTGTAGTGCTGTAATACAGTTTTTTAGTTCATTGAATCTTCTCTTGTAAATTTTTGGATTTCTGTATAAATGAATTGTCCCTGTAGCTGCCAAAACAGACATGAAGACTTATAGCTCTTAAAATCTGATTGTGTGTATCCTATTTGTCACCACTCCTTTTGCTGCTGTATTAAATTTGAAAGCATATCACTGTGTGGGAAAACCAGCTGCTTTTTACATCTAAGCTCTCATCAATTTTCAGCTGTAATGCTGTCATCTGTAATCCAGTCGGACTTGTGTAATTTATTTTGTGCACCTAAAAAATTCCAATTTTTTTTTTTGTTTTGTTTTAAATTCAGGAAGAATGTTCTGTCCTTTTCTTAAAGATTTCCCAAAAATCTTTTAAGATGGAAAGTATGATCCACAAATTTCTACTAGTTCTGTTTTTTGTGAAGGAAACAGAAAGACTGGAGGCATATAGCTGTAGTGGGTTGGCCCCGGCTGGGTACCAGGCACCCACCAAAGCCTCTCCATGACCCCCCTCCACAACTGGATGGGGGAGAGAAAATACAATCAAGAGTTCATGAGATGAGATAAGAACTGGGAAAGATCACTCACCAAATACTATCACGGGCAAAACAGACTGGAATTAGAGATATTGTATTTATACTAACAAAATCAGAGCAGGGTAATGTGAAATAAAGTAAGACCTTATAAAGACCTTCTCCCACCCTTCCATCCTTCCCAGCTCTACCTCCTCCCCCAGCTGCACAGGGAGATGGAAATGGAGGTTATGTTCAGTTCATCACACATTGTTTCTGCTGCTGCTCAGGGAGAGGATTCCTTCCCTACTCCAGCATGCTGTTCTTCCCATGGGAGATAATTCTCCATGAACTTGTCCAGTGTGAATCCATCCCATGGCCAGAAGTCCTCCCCAGACTGCTGCAGAGTGGGTCACTCTTCTGTGGGGTGCAGTCCTGCAAGGACAGGCTGCTCCAGTGTAGGTCCTTTACAGGGTCACAAGTCCTACCAGCAAACCTGCTCCAGCGTGGGCTCCTCTCTTCACGGGTCTGCGGGACCTGCATCTGCATCCCTATGGGTCCCTATGGGCTGCAGGGGCACAGCTGCCTCACCACGGGCTGCACCACGGGCTGCAGGGGAATCACAGATCCAGTGTCTGGAGTACCTCTTCCTCTTCCTTCTGCACTGACCCTGGTGTATGCAGAGTTGTTTCTTTCACACATTCTAACCCTGCTTTTCTCTGGCTGCAATTACAACTACACAATCACTTTTTTTTAGTCAGTTATCCCTAGATGTTACCACCATTTCTAAATGGCCCAGCCTTGACCATCAGCAGGTCCATTTTGGAGCTGCCAGAGATTGGCTTTGCTGGATATGGAAGAATATTCTGGCAGTTTCTCACAGAAGCCACCCCGGTAGTTTCCCCCTCCCCATCCCGCCCCTGCTACCAAAATCTGGCAATGCAAACTCAACACAGTCTTTATGTCAGTTCTTCCTTTTTTCAGCTGGATGCACCATACGTGTATATGTGCAAGATAAAAAGCACATGGGTGTTCGGGTTTTCTGTATATCCGATCTTCTGCTTTACATCTTTTGTTTATGAAGAATAACTTTTAACTTCTCATTTTCCTTAATTCCCATTTTAGTAGGAAAAAAGGGGACAATGTTCAAATTGTTTTTAGTTTTGAGAGTACCATAAGTCTGGACATCTATATGCATAGTATCATTTAATTATCTGACAGTCTGGATGGAGAAAGAATGGAGGGCAAAAAGAGTGGAACAATATAGGAAATCTTGTCTTTCATTTCTTAGCTGAAAACAAAAAATAGAGATGTGAGCCTCATTTGCATGAACACATACTCAGCTGGCTACAAGTGCATTGTTCAGTGGGGTATCCTGTATATTTTTTGAGATTAACTTTATCTTCAGTTGAGGTAGTGATTGGTCAAAAGTGGACTCAATGATCTTGGAGGTTTTTTCCCAACCTAAACGATTCTGGGATTCATAAAAATGTTCCTGCTCTACAATTTTACAGTATCAGAGTTGGGTTCTTGCCTTTTGTTTATTTTAAATCTTATTACAGACAGGTTTTATTATGAAGATTTTATTTTCTCTTATACTTCTTAACCTTACAGTGGTGTGTTGAGAAGATTTCAGAGGGTGATTTCATGAAATGGTTTTTTTTGTCCCATCTGAGGAAAACTTTGAACTCTAGTGTATTCATAAAAAGAATTATTGACTGTTGGAAATCAATCATTTCCCACAGAAGAAAAACTTTTTTTTTTTTTTTACCATAATGAATGAAAATAAATAATACAGAAATAAATCAACTATGTGGGTATTCTTTTTGGCAATAATTTCCACTGGTTCAAGAAAAAATGTTAAAATATGGTTGCATTCAGGCAATGGCAGTTCATGCATGGGAAATATAGAGTCATCTTTAGAACTCCATGCCTAATATGTTTTTTTCTTTACTTTGCAGTGACCCAGGGTGGGGATGCAATTGCATCTGATACATGTCCTGATCCTGGAATTCCTGAAAATGGGAAGAGAGTAGGCTCTGACTTCAGGTAGGCACATTTAATTTTCTATATGGTCAAGAGGGAGGTATTTCCTGTTGCATTTATACACAGCCTGTGTGCTAGTTTGAAAGCAAACCAGTGAAAGTCAGAACTACAATTTAATAAGAAAATTAAAATAAAGGCAGAAAACACTGGCTTAAACTGACAGAGTCAGGATACAACCTGACATCCTGTTGTTCAGGGTGGTGGTAGCAGTCTGATTAAATGATGGCTGCAGACCTATTGAAGTGATAGATGTGATTCTGTTGAAGTGGTGATCCTGTAGAAGGGTCTGATCTTCCTCTGAAGGTCCAGTGGTGGTTATGTAGCTCTTGTCCTCTGCGAATTCAGTGGATAAGGCCACTTGTGGCATTACAAAGCTCAGATTATATCCAGGTAGGAATGGTAGCTCCTCCCCATGGGTGAAGTATCTCACAATAAGATGATGTAATCTTATAAGTCATGCAGTGAAGCTTGATGGCCCATTAGCAGAAGATATCCCCTGGAGGGAGTTACCAGAGATGAGTCATGGAGGAGATAAAGAACACTACCCTGCCTGTTTTAACAGTTTATGAGGATGGTGGTAGAATACATACTTTTGATTACGTTTTACATTCTAACCTAAGACAGTCTGTAACTATAGATGAGTATAATTTCCCTAGTTTTAAATTCATTGATCCTTTATCAAAATAGATTTTTTGAATTGCATATTGAATTGTTTTTGCTTGCGTTATATTTTAAATCAATGCATTTAAAAAAAGAATTTTAGAGCATAATAATCTCACCTGTGGAGAAAAATCAGAAATCCATAGAAGAAGCAGAGAGTATTATCTGTTTTCCCACTTTGTAAAAGCTGTTAAAAAGCTTGGGCAACACAGCAAACTCAGTGTCTGAGGATGTGAATGCCATCTCCTGTTTTTTCTTGTTTTCCCCTTTTGTTATATTAAAAAAGAGGACAAGGTCAAATGGACCCCTACGGAGAAAGGAGGAAGTTTGATCTTTCCCCATTGAGGAAAAAAGGCAGAGACTTGAAGGTGCAGCAGAGAAAAGGGTCAAAGGAAGAAGATGGGAGCTTCCAGCTCACGCAGAGATTTATAAATTGCTCAGCAGAGAATGGACAGTCAGACCTAAGAGACAGGAACAATTAATAGGAATTAGAAGGAATTGTGCAAAGTTCTCTGCAACTCTAGAAAGCAAATTAATATAACTTGCCTCCTGAATCAAGGCTCTTCCAACCTAGGCCATAACTGACAGGAAAAATAAATTAAAAATCTGTTCTCTTTCTGACTGACATATTTTTCAGATTTTTCTCTATTTACCCTCAAAGGAGTTTGAGAAATCATAGAGAACTCCAACATTAAAAGATTCAGTTATATGCAAAGTCATGGCTTCATTAATGTCAGGGCAGCAGTTCAATGTGTTTTAAAAAATAATGAAGGGAAATAAAATTTCAATTAATAGGCTAGAGACACAAGTTTTCTAGATGTTTGCTGATGTCTTCTAGGTGTTCTGATTCAACTTGTCAACACATCTACTTCCAATGAAATTGTATGATACAAAAATGCAGCATGTGTAGCAGTCCCTGTCCAAAGGGCTGCTATTTTAGGAAAAGAAATGTAATTTCTGTTTAAGTCTTCATTAATGTTTGATGAATTGCAGAGAGAAGCATCAGGCAGTAGAAGACTAGGTAAAAATGGGATGCTAAAATATAACTCTTTTTCAATAGGTATTAAAGTGCCTCTGTGTATTCATCCAAGGAATACCTTTATATTCCCACTGTTATTCTGGAGAGTATTTTACTTTCCTGCTTGTGCAGGCATGCCTCAGTATCCCTCCATAAATGATGCAGAACATGCCACTTCTGCATTTCCTCCAAATAAAATACTTAGTTGAAAAAATTAGAGGCAGTATCTAGGATCACTTTGTTATCAGTGGAGAGAGAAAAGTATCTCTGGAAATAGTTAACAGTTTCAGGACTGAAGGTAATGGAAATAAGGTGGGACATGGTAAATTACTACTAGGTTCAGTATTAAAGAAAAAATCATATTTTTTACTATGAGGATAGTAAAACATTGAAGTTTGTGAGAGAATTTGTAGACTCTCTATCCAGGAAGGCGTTCAGAACTCACTCAAACAGGTCTCTGAACTCTCTCTTCCAACTGGGCTTGCTTCAAATGGACTAGATGATGTGCTTTTCCAATCTACTTTATTCTGTGAATCTATAAATGTCATACAGCTTTTATGTGTTCATGATACAAACAGATTCTCATCTAGTAGTGGTCCAAATCAGTGGCATATGAACAATTGTTAAGAAACAGCAGCAGGTTTAATAGCACTGATAAGCTCAGAGAAGGTAAGGAAGAAAATCACTTCTTTTCACTTCTAGGGGTTAGTCTGTAAATTGAAAGAGAACGCAAACTAAAATGTTGGTAAAACCAGTGCTAAGATCCAAAACGTGTGAACCCAAACATGGAAGAACTCAACAACAAATTTCCCAGCAATGCATAAAAATACCAGAGGGAAAACCCAAAATAACCTTAAAGTCCAAAGTACATTTTAAGATATCCAAGGGAATCAAATGTCAAAGAACCTTGCAAACCACTATGTTTTGAACACGGACTTTTAGGAATGAATGTGGGTTAAAGGTATCTTAAATGCCTGGAGCTTACTTATAAGCAATGCTTGAGCTTACTAAACTGACAGAGTAAGGCTATTTCCCTACCTCCTTCATGCCATCCAGACTCTTATAATATTTTCATTTCACCAAGTGTATCTTACTGTTCATGAGGATAAACGAATGCATAAGGTGTTCAACAAGCAACATAGTATAACATAAGATAAATAAAACATGTTGTGTAGATTGATCACATTAATTGTGTGTATATTTTGGGCCTCCAGTTCTGAATATTATTTGAAAGAAATGATAACAGTTTGTTTTCCACTTAAATGTTACTTACTATCTGAAAAACTCATTATGCAACAACATATGTTTTTCATTACTTTAAGGTTTGTTAAAATCTATTTAAAACATATCTATCTTAAAGTTAACTGTCTAACTCCAGAGGGACATTTAAATAGAGATTTTGGCTGGAATTTGGTTTTTGTTTCTCTGAAATGACAAATCAAGCTCTTCCACAGGAGAAGAGGAAATAATATTTGCTGCTGCTTGAGTGTCTCCAATGTAATAAAAGTACTCTGGAGAGTAAAGAAAGGCAATATTTTTTTTCTTTTCTAAGAGGCAAGTATAAACAACAGAAGGACCTATTGTTCTTGTCAGGAGAGTGACAACTGTTGAATATTAATCTGAACTAAAACATGTGAAAATGCACATTATTCAAAATCTTTTCCAGTCTACTGAAAGACAGCTTTTAAGTGGGATTGATGGAATGGCAGAGGGTTTATTTTCCAGACAGCCTGAGACCCAACTGATTCAGTGATGACAAGTTCTTTGAAAAGGGTTTCATCGTTTTCAGCATAATAATGGCATTCATTCTAATATAATAAAGACAAAAAAAAGGTATTGAAATCTTAACTTTTTCTTTCTGTCCTCCTGACATGCTTCTACTGTTTTCATTTTAGGAAGTAGGGAGATGATTTTCAGTGATTTTAAAACAACCCAATGGATATTTAGATTCATTTTGGGGGACAAATGGCAAGTCAGACTTGGCTAGAGTAATGAGAACATAAGTAATACAATTTTGAGGTCAAGATCACATTTTATATTTATGTGAGATTGCAAACCAGTAGATTGTTTAAATGAAATCTGAAATGTATCTAAATAATACTGTTTCAGCTTTGCTTAAATATCATATGGTATGTGTGATAATGTGAAAATGTAGTAATTTCTCACAATTTCACCAACACTTGTAAAACAAATGGATTTTAAATTTTCAAAACAGATTTTGAAAATTAAATTAACTTTTTTATGTCAGTATTTTCTTTTTTTAAAAATAGCTTCTTCCAGTTAAATTCTAGCCTTTTTTACAAACACACAGATTATGTTTGGATGGTGTTCTAATTTAAAATAGAAAAATAAAAATGAGGAAACAGATTTCTTCCCTGTGTTTGACGTTTACAGAGAGAAGTAATAAAGCAAATCACAATACTTCCGGTACACACAGATTTGCTCAGTGATTAGGGAGGTAGAGATGTGGAAAAAAACCCCCAAAAACCCAACAGAACTCCCCAAATTCAATTAAAACTTTTCATTGTTAATTAGTGGATATTAAATGAACTAGGATTTTTCTTTGAAATCACATATCAAACAAGCTATATGACATCTTCAAAAGGATGTCCCCTTTTTAAATGGGAAGCTGTCAAGCTTAATCAATGGAAAGACTCAGCAACTTGGATGTGTGAATAGTTTTATTATAGACTGTGATCCAGATGCAACCCCTCTCCTAAGATGCTTATTTAGATCCATAAGGAGCTTTGGAATACTTTGTGCCTTGCTCTTTAATGTGATTTTTTTTGCTATGTTTCTTCTTTGTTTTTCTTGTGTTGTTTTCAGCATATTTATTTTGTGTCCCTTAGTTTGTGTTCAGACATTTCAGAAGCTTATACCCACTGTGTAAAACATATGAAGTTCATATTAATTGCCCTTAGATCCTTAGATACAAGCTATTTCCAGCACATTAGGAAAAAAATACCCCAACTCTCTGAAATACATACTTTGTAGAATAATATTGAAACAAATTGAATCATCATGAGTGTATAGCTTAAATTAGCGTGTAATGTTTTATGTATACATTAATAAAAACTTTAAAAGTATTTCTACAATGATCGAAACCCAATCTAAACATAAAATCCTTACCTTACTTCATTAGATATAAAAATATTTGTATTCCTCCTGTTCATTTCCCTCCATCCCCTTTTTTCTTTCTGGAGGGGATATTCAGATATTTTAAATTATAAATTGCTGTTGGAGACATCCAATAATTATACATTTAATTTCAGTCTATGTTTTTGTATGTGCACAGATTTGTAATTCTTCTTATGTGCCTGGGTAGTAGCAAACTTAAGGGAAATGTTGGTTTTCATGTTGCTTCATACATCATTACACTTGTGGGATGGTCTTTATCCAATATGATTCTTAAATACTTTAGTTCTCAATTTGAGTTTATCACTGCTAGGTAACCGTTTGGATTTTTTCCCAAGGAAAAATAGAGATCCTAACTCTAGAAAATAGAACAAAATGCCATTAAAAATATGTTTATGGCATTAAAATGTCAGATTTATTAGTAATATTTTCTTTACCAATAAAATAAACTAAATTTTATTAATTTGAGGTATCTATTTATAAAAATTCTTCGTCTCTTTTTCTGAGGGCTTTAAGAATGTTCTGAAGATTATGACAAGTATAAAATGAACACAATTTTAGAAACTTACATTACTCTTCAAGAATTTTGTGTATTTTGCATTAATTATGGAAGAAAAAGGTCAGTATTTTCCCTGCCTTTCTGCGTTTAACAGCTCAAGAACAAAATGATAGGAAAAGCAGTTTTGAAAGCTTTTCTAGATTTGAAATATCATACTAAAATTTTAAAATTAACTAAAAACAAACAAACAAACAAACAAAAAAAACCTATTAAAATTTCCTGAAAGAATGAAAAGAAGTATAGAAGCACATAATAATATCAATAAACAATATAGTTAGTGTTTGTGAGATTCTCTGAGAAACTAAAAAAATACTTGTCCATGAAGGGTGGGAATGAGCTCGTGATAGTGAATGACAATATATGCAATTCTTCACAGCACAATTTTAAGCGCTGAGCCTCCTGAGTGCCATATAGCAATCCTCTGGTGTTTAGGACTCAACAACTTACAGAGACTAAACTGAGAAATCTGCTTTATTGAGTTCACTTAGTTCATGACATGGGACTATCAAATACAAATTTAAAAGTGAAAAAAAATAGACAGAACCAGTTAATTATGATGGGAACCAAAGAATGTCACAAATAATAAATGGAGCCAGACATGTAAATACTGTTTAAGAAAACTCTCTGTGATGTAGACCATAAGTGTATACAGTTTTTGAAAATCTTCATAACAATTTGACAGCATAAATAATTCCAAAGGGATACATTTCAGTGTTACAAATGTAATAGTAAAATTTCAGTCCTAAAAAATGCATCCTTTAATGTAATGTTTTAGAGGAAATTTCAACAAGGCCAGGAATTTTTAATGAATTTCTGTCATTGATTGAAATCAATATTTTCTGGTTATATGTGTTGACAAATTTCCATATTTAATTGCTTATTCTCTCGTTTGAGTGAATATAGCAATGTTGAAATTATTAATTAAATTTTGTTGCCTGAAAGAATTGTGTTTATATATTTTCTTAGATAAAATATATATTCGTATATTCATTGAACTCATACTGTAAAAGAACGAACTTAGTGTCACAATTGTTTTGTATTCCTTAAAAGGTGGGCATACTGAATAATAGGCCGTTTCCCTAGAGTATAGGTTGTTTTTTATGAATACAATATTGATAGTGTAGAATTTTGCACCTTAATTTCTTTGTTTGGATCTTGAAATTTTGTCACTTGACAATTTATTTGAGGATGTTGATATTAAAATATATTTAATTCCTTCCTTCTTTCTCCCCTTTTTCTCCTAGGGTGGGTGCAAGTGTACAGTTTTCCTGTGAAGACAATTATGTGCTGCAAGGTTCTAAGAGCATCACTTGTCAGAGAGTGACAGATACACTGGCTGCCTGGAGTGACCACAGGCCAATTTGCAGAGGTAACTGCTATTCTTGGAATTTTTTGTGAAGTTTGGAAGGATAATTTATAATTTCTGCTGCAATGAAATTCAAAACTAAGCAAACTAAAACATGTATATGTGTATATATGATTATAAATGTACAAAGATTTTTATGTTGTTTGAAGCATGCGATCAAATTTGTAGAAAGAGTATCAATTTAGGGAGCAAATTTCCTTTAAATAGTTTTAATTTCACTTAATCTTCCTTTTGTCATGATAAACTTACCTAAGTAGAACTAATTAGTTAGGTTTATGTTATTTTTTTCTAAATTAATTCCCAAATATGAGATTCTCACAATCATATTATGTTCCTATCAGTCCCAGATATTTACCTAGTCCTGATTTTTCAGTAAATTCCTTTCTGTTCATCTATTTTGCTCAGCTTTACATAAAACCTGACCTTCTAACTTATTTCTAAATGTTTTTCCATCTGGACCCCCCTGCTTTAAATTGCTGCTTACCCCACTTTTATGGAGGAACAGTGGAAGTGGCTTTTTGTTATTTTGCATGTTTTTCCATTGCAGTCTACTGTCTGTAACAAAAACACAGAAAAATATATAAATGCTGCCAAAGTACATCAGAACTGAGGTGTATAGGAAAAAATAAAGAATGGATCTCTATGTACAGAACTTTTTATCTCAGTAGAAAAATTATTTGGAGTTGCCCATTTAGATTGTACATGCCAATGAGAGCCTTGACCCTTGAAATGTACTTCCCTTATATTCTCCTAGAACCAGACAACCTAGCCAGGATAAACAGGGCAAACCACCACTATTAATTGGAAAAGGAAAATGAAGTAATACAAACTGTTAGAGATACTTTTATTGTCCTTTTGAGGTAGATCAAAGTGATACTTCCTGTACATACAAAATCTTACACCAGAATGCCAGTTACCACAGCAGCAAATGATACTGGTTTAAGAAACACTGGAGGATTTGTAACACCTGAACTTAAACTATTTTTTTTTGTTCAAGAATGAGCTAAAACATAATTTCATATATATAAAACTCATATACTTCTCTAAAAAGTTTTCATTACCTAGTTATTTTGTAATTACAATTTTTTTTTCCTGCTGCCAGATTCATTTTATTCAACTTGTATAAACACGTGTGTGCTTCATTTCTCAATGGTGTATAATTTTTGGTCAGTATTATGGCGTGCCTATTTGTGGATTGTGAGGAGTGAAAGAGGAAGGTTTTATTTGCAGTCTGTATTTTTCTCAATTCCTTTACTGACCTCCAAGATGCCAGGATTCATAGTGTTCATATAAGCATCAATTAAAAGTAAAATACACTGTGCAAAGAGGTGCTTATCACATTTTCTAAATTATCATCAACTTAAAGTGGAAAAGCTGATAAAGCACACATGACTACTGTGAGCTTAATGACTTCAAGAGTACAAGTCTTACTGACGAAGCTGATGCTTGCACTTATCCCAGAATGGTGATTAACAAAGCTCAAAAATTAGGAATCTGATGAAAAGTCACAGGAACTATCTTGCTCTTGGCAGGTTCCTGACATTAATTAAAGGGCGCAACAGTGGCTGGGGTCCCAGGGTCCCCAGCACCACTGGGGTCTGCTCATGCTGGCAGTGCAGCCCCAGGCCCACCCCACCACCACACCTGGGTTACAGGCAAGGAGCAGTGGGAGGGCCCAGACACTGCCCTCAGAAACTGCTTGGTGCTAGTGTAAATTGTTTGCTAATGTAAATTATTGTAAATTCAGTTTCCTTGAATTCCACACAGAAACCTTACAGCAATCCATTCCTGTTTTCTCTAGGCAGTATACAAGGCTATCTAATATTTTAATGCAATCTTTTGCAATCACTCAATTTCCTAAACAGACCTCTGGGCTCAGCTTCAGTTGTGCCTCTTGCTTGGCTTCACCCCTTTCCCCTCCCTATTCTTTTAACCTTATCTTAGAAGTTTGAATAGGAGAAAGGTAAAAGAGTAACAGCTTGACTCAAAAATCTCTCTTCAAGGGACATGTTTCTTAGCCTTTCTTCTTTGTGGACAGCTAGAGGGGCGACCTGTTTTTTTGTTGCTACAAAGTTGCACCTCTGGATTAGTTTCTGCTGTAGCAGACCTTAGGCAGGAGGAATTGGAAATAAAGTAATAGATAATGTGATAGTTATGGTCCCAGAGGTATAGTGTTTCTATCAGTTACTAGAAAGAAAATGATCCATATTTCAGATCCTATGAATTTGTCCCTGTTATTCCCTCAATTAAAAGAATATAGATTGCTTAAGACAGCAGCAACATGCCAAGCTTTCTGTATTGTTAGTAGGCAACACATTGTGGCATACTTAATGTGATTAGTTTTTTGTGACACTTAGGGACATGGTTTAGTAATGGACTGGACAGTGGTAGTTTAAGCCTTATACTCAGTGAACCTAGACCTCTTTTCTAACCTAAGTGATTCTGTGACTTTCTTTTTCCATGTTAAGTACAGACACCTTTTTAATAACTGTTAAATGATGCTTTTGTAGAATTTCCTATGTAGATGAGGATTTTTTTTTAGACTTCTACTGGGATTGTAACAGAAGATTTCCATGTGATGTATCTGAAACTTAAGTTAAATTGGTGGGTAACTATTAAGACAGTTTTTGCATAAACATGGAATCATAGAATGATTAGAATTGGAAGGGAACTTAAAGATCATCTAGTTCCACTCTCCCTGCATACATACACAGACCTTTCCACAGAAAATTGAGTCCTAGTTGATTAATTTTGTCGTACAATTATTACAAGTTCTCAAAGTCTAGTCTCTAACATCATAACAAAGGACCAAGTACTGGTAGTATATTGTGATGGGAGGATAGAAAATCTGAATAGTTATTTTCATCTAGTACCTTTTTTCCTATTTGTACCAATCACACTTCTATACATGGAGAAGATTAGGCTTCCTCCCAGCAGTTCATGAAGTAAAGAAACACTCATATTTCATGCTTTAGAATGGAGGCAGCCACAGAGAGAGATGAAAATTAAAATTTTCTAAAGTACCAGAAATATTTTAGGTGTTTTATTCCAATATTCAGAAAAAGAATGACCAAGTTTTTGAAGAATCTAGTCATTCCTCTTGCTTGTACTGGAACTTAAGTAACTGAAGGGGCTAAATTACATCAGAAGGTAGTGGAATATATATGGATAGATTCTGAGATTCTGAGATTCATATCTAAGTACTTAGAAATTTTATGATCTAGACTCTCTGTTTAGCATGTTGACAAAGTACTGTAGTACGATGAACATGACAGTGCCATTTTGAAATATTCTGAGTTCTGTAATTCTGTGTCACTGGAAATTATATGTCTAAATATTTTTAAATGCTTCTAGATACTTAAATATTTGAGAAAATTGAATATTCTTGCAAAATCTATCTTTAATTCTCTTTAGAAGATAACTGAATGTATTAAGTAATATATTTTTAAAATGCTGATTATCTGGATTTGCTGAGTGTGGCAGAGAGGTTGTGATGGTTTCACAACTGAATATACTTTACTAAAGTCAGACTACATACTGCCTTGAAACTTTTTTTTTTTCCCCCTTTCTAATTATATGGTGTAAAGTGCTGAGACACCACAGAAGATCATGTTTAGGTTAAGGACATACAGTTACATAAATATTGTGATACATGTGTTTTTTTCTCCAAGTCATGGGGAAATCATGAAGGAGAGCACATACTGGCCCTTCTTACATTCATGGGTAGAAGGTTCCCTCCATCCATTTGGAAAGGGTAAATCTCTCTCCAAATAGAATATTGATATGATAATTTTGAGTATTTAATCTACATAAAGTAAGAATAAAGTATTGTAAATGTTGGGCAGATTAATTGAAAAGTGCTCATTTCTTCCTCTGTAGGTAAATTTTCAGTATTTTTTTTTTTTTGTCTGGCAGAAATATCTTTAAAGGTAGATTGTTATAGAATATATCAGCATAGTAATACTTTCATGGCAAGTTGTTGCTAATGCTATGGTGATTTTTTAAAATTTATTTTTAACAGAGCATCCAGTCTAAAGCAATCTGGTTTGTTGGTTATCATTTTAGCTAGAACATGTGGTTCTAATTTACGTGGACCGAGTGGCATTATCACGTCTCCAAATTATCCAGTTCAATATGAAGACAACGCACACTGCGTGTGGGTCATTACAACAACTGATCCAGAAAAGGTATGCTTTTTCTCTTGTCTCAAGTGAAACTGTAGAGTTTTGGATTTGTCTTAAAAAATATTTCATATATATTTGCACAAATGCATTAGCACATGCAAGTCTGCATGTTCATTTAAACACCAAAAGGAACAGAGTAGAGTTGTTATGAAAATACACTGAGCACTAGAGGGGAGAAAAGCAGGATGTGTGAAAATGTCCATTCAGATTAATAGGTCTAACTGAAAATTTTCAAGTTTTAAACACTTTTTTTAAATGAAGTACAGAAAATTGTAATCAAAATTCCACATTGCTAAATGAGTTAATAGTGAACTTTTCATGTTGCACCTTGATACATAATCACTGTTGAATCTTAACATGAGATTTCTTGGCATAAAAACTGGACATTACACGTAAGCATTTTGACAGCTGTTGTTAGTTATTTTACTCCCTAAATAATTTCTTTTCAATCCACTGTTTTCCAGCAATGATTCTTAATACACAACTATGAATTAGTCATCTAACTATGCATAAGATAGTGGTCATAACAAAATATTTTTACTGTTATTCTGCAAAATCAGTAGGAAAATAAAAGAGAAGTTAAAGAAGTACTTTACTTATATTGTACTTCTGTGTAATGAAATGCTGACTAAATGACTTGCTATATGGCAGGGAATGTATAATCTATATGTACTTCCATAATTACAAAACATATATTTCCTGTGTAGCTTTTTGGAAGACTGTATTCTTGATTTCTTTAAAGTAGTTAAGGAAAAATCAGTCATATTTTCCTGACTGCTGATTGTGGTATAGTAGATGTGCTATGGGCTGCAATATTGCTAAGTTTAATGACCTGGTAAATAAAGGCTATGTCCCAGTTGCAGGGTTTTTTATTGAAGGATGTACTTTCTGCACTGTACAAAGCACAGATATATTAAGTCTTTGTTTGAGCCTAGCAATTTCCATCTTCTATACAAAGTAAAAGTTATTCACTACAATTGACACAAATGAAGACATTTAAATTAATTATAGTGAGAATGGGAAACTTCACATACAGTTTTATGGGTCTGAGCTCTCAGGTATTTGTATAAAGTTGGATTATGCCTCAATATGTTGGTATAAAAATATGTCGGTTTAAATGCTATTTCTGATTTATTGCCTTTCAAAGCACATAGCTGGGGAACTTCAAAACAACATTTTTATTCAGGAAATCTTTCCCCAGTTCACACCTAGGGAATTCATGTACTGTTATGGTTGATTTTGAGATAATTTATTTAAAGATAATTCATTCTTACAATATGCTCTAAAAGAGCAGTCATACTAGGTAGCATATGATAATATGCAGGATGGTTGAGTGAGATTATCTTGCTGATTCATGGATTGTTTCAAAAGTTTGTGGTAGCTCAGACGTAATCTGTTAGTGACACTTGTCTTCCATATAAGCAGCTTATGCATATTTAATACACTGCAATGAATTAAAAACTTGTGTTTTGTCTAATTTGGAGGCTTAATATTTGAAGGCACATTTTGTTTCTTCAGTTTCATTATAGACAAGGCTCCTATCCCTCCAAATTGCTGATCAGATCATCCTGTCACACATAAAAGGAGGTTTAACATCTACAGAACCAACAGTGTAACTATACTATGACGAGGGAAGAATCTCTTTCTGAGCACCACATACAGGCTGACAGTTATTATTGCTTACTACTTATTTTCCCTCTGACCTTCCTTCCATTCTGTTTTTGAGCAAAGGAGACTAACTACTGAGCCTTATCTGTCTTCAGTATCTCATATTTGCTTTCAGGATATCAGCTAGATTGACACCACTGAGATTTAGCTGTAGAGTGTGAAATTTATGAGCCTCATATGGATCTAAGTATGACATATTGAGTTGGAAATGGCAATTTAGAGGAAAAAACAACCAGTAAGACTTCTGGAAGGAAACTGTAGAAGCATATGCATGAAAGAATGGAAAAGTTGGAAAAGGAGACTTAGCAGTATGTTTGCTGTGATATCGTCTTTGATTTTAGAGCAAGTCCATAATTCAGACAAAACGTTGGAATGTATTAGATGGTAATGCAATGCTCAAGGCAAACAAAGTTTCAGTGTCCAAAAAATAAATGTGTCAACAAAAAAACAACAAACAAACCAAAAATCAAAACCTCTGAAGTGATCAAAATGATTTTGTTAAATACAAAAATGTATGCTATTTTCAAAGTTTAATGCATCTGTTTCCTCAGGGTCTAATACCAGTTGGAGAACTCTTTCAAAAGAAAGCAAAATGTAATATTTTCACTGTGATATGTTTCTTCTGTATATGCTTGGGTCAGAATTATATAAATCTATTATTGTGACTCTTTAGTTGAATACTTAATGCAGCAAAAGTATTTGCCTAATCATAGATACACTTTTTCAGACTGCATATCTGAAAACTTTGCCATTATTTTGGCCGATATCTTGCAAAACAAAACCAGACTATTCCTCTTTGAATTTTTTATTGCATAGCTAAAACAATCCCCTACTCAAAAAATATACCCCCTCCCCCTCAAAACTGTTTTACACATAAGTGCCTTTTTATTTCTCGATTACCAGAGATAGTCTTTCAAGGTTAAAAAGTGGGAAAACAAAACTATAAAAAAACATGTACAACTTCACTTTCATCATTAGCATTTATTATCCACTGTAATATACATACTTCACTTGTTGCTGTGTGTTGGGTTGTTGCCTCCAGCTTTTTTCTTAGAGAATTTTATTAGCTGCTCATGCACTTCCAAGTCCTCCACCATTTCTTTCCTCCCCTGTGATTTGTCCTTTCATGTTGGTCTGCCTCAGTTTCTTCTTTTTTGCTGTTTTGATCTCCATCAATGTATTCTGGTTTAGCTTTAATCTTTTCTTTCCTTTCACTTTATGTACTTTCAGAAAGCAGAAGATTTGTATACAGTGTTCAAATATAGAATCCTAATGATTTTCATAATTTAAATGGAGCTTAAAAACTGATAAAAGAATGCTCAGCTGAAACATTAACATTTAATTTTAACCAGAATAAAGCAATACGTTTTTATTCATAGTTTCTTAATGTAATTACAATACTATTCAGCAAAACAATGTACCCGTTGGTGTTATGACATTATTCCACACAGACAAAAAACATATTTACACTCAATTTCTTCATAGTAAAAGGGATTCAGACAACTTTATTTAACAGAGAATCAATTAGTCTTCCTGAGCCACGGCTCAATATACATTAAATATACCTAAATACAAGACACTTTCCTTCTTTCCATGTAGTATAGAATTCAAATCAATGTATTTGTTATTACTTCTGAACATATATACACATGCAAATAAATACTGGAATGTTTTACTTGCACAATACAAATATAAAAATAGAGCAACATAAAATCATTACTATTCTCTCA
Source organism: Vidua macroura (assembly GCF_024509145.1). Lineage (NCBI taxonomy): Eukaryota > Metazoa > Chordata > Aves > Passeriformes > Viduidae > Vidua > Vidua macroura. The sequence goes on from NC_071573.1 coordinate 93,261,259, forward strand.
TTTAATTCAGGTTTTTTTTTTTTTTTTTTCTGACAGGAAGTACTCCTTACAGAGTGTGCATCAAATGAGAACATTCTGGCACTGTGTTAATAAAATCCTAAAACTAAATCTCCACTTTTTTTCTTACCTTGTTTGATCTACAAATTATTTGTAATTCCCTTGATAAGAACTATTAAGTTTGTTCACTATTAAATTGTCATTTTTGTAAATCAAAAATATCAAGATTTTAGTGTAAACATTTTTCCCGGAGTGTCTGCAACTATTGATAGTATATCATACCTGAAAAATGTCCTTGAATTTTTTGCTTATATTCCTTTTTTTTCCTTGTGCATTTTTTTTCATTTTTCAAGTTTTCTGCACAAAATATCTTTGTACAGACACTGTGCAGCCTGATGGGGTTGGTAATGAGACCATAAACACACATTTACTGCACAAGGAGGCAAGTGCTACCGAATATTTTATGCTCCTATAGTTCTTTGTTACCTCACAAAGCTCATTCATTTGCTTTCATTGGAACATGAGTGTTGGTGTTCTTTCTGTATGTTTCTCACCATTTATCTTCTTTTGTAGATTATTACTTGAGTACATTTTCTACATTTTCTAGATTATTACTTGGGAAAATGTCAGCTGATAGCTTCTAGGTGAATAATAGGAAAATCTGAGAAATTCACAGATTGCATAGTGAACTGTTTGTGTATATATAAATATAAGAGAAAAAAATAGCTTATTCTAAAATATTAATATTTTCTGATAATTATTACTATCCCTTTCACTTTGCTTTAGCACTACTATAGATTTGGTATTGGTATCACAGTGAATAGAAACCTGCAAGTATTTACATAATGAAATTTTTAGGACTTCATTTAATGACCTCATTTTGGTGTAATACTAAACAGGAGCCTCATATTTTTAAGAACAATTGTAGAGAGAGTAATAAATGGAGGACTAAATTATTAGTAAGATGTGCAAATTGCGGATTTCAGGAAGATGGTGTTAAAGGGGGAGGATGTAATTCTATTTATTGGAATTTTTACTTAGTCTTGAACAAGGTTTATAGTAAGTTATGATAGAATGACAAGATTTTCAAAGTGTCATGTGGCAAATTCATCCCACTAGGGCTGATTTGATAGCTGCAATACTGTGGGAAAAGCAAACTACAAGGGTGCCTCCATAATTTAAATAATTTAAGTGCACTGCCTAAATTGATTTTACTTCCTTAGGGTTTTTCTATCTTCAAAGCAAACTCCTCAAATGGTAGTGTAGCCCATTTAAGATGAAATTTTCTTCCTGGCTTTCATTAAATAAAGAAAAGCTGGAATGTTCAATGCTTAACATACATACAGACAATGAACTCATAAATGTTAAAATAATATATATATAGATGTTTGAAGGGGTGCTAATGTCTAATAAAGTAATGTTTTAAAATTTTGGAAATGTCAATTAAGGATTTTGATTGGAGCTTTTTAGAAAACACAAAATGACACCAAAATGTGATGCTACTTTAATGTAAACAGAGACAAAAACTTCAGTCCTAAAGTGTGATCTCATCAAGAATCAAGGCAGGCATTAATACAACTGCTGTATATTGTGAAAGGATTAACACAGATTAGCAAGCTGATTTGTCAGCTACTTGACCCAAGAAAGATGTGGATAGACTTGAAATATGTTAGGAAAAAAGCAATGGTTCAGCACTTGATGGATTTATAAAAATAGTTAAGAAGCACCACCATAGCCAAACCCAAGAACCTGGTCCTTCCTATTCTCAGCTTCAGCTGGCTTGAGCATTGAGTATTTTAGCATTGATTTGATCTACAGTACAGGTTACAGATTCTTTACACAATCTTTTAAACATAGCTTTCAACTTAGCAGGTAATATTTAAAACCCCTTGGGCTTACGAGCCTTAGGGTCTATATCAGTCAGACACATGTCTATGTGTTAGTAATTTTTTTTAAGATTTCTAACCTGTTTAATAGCTAATCCTTGCACCAGTATGCAGAACAGAAGTTTAACTACCCTTTTAAAACATGCCCCTATATGTTTCTAAAAATATCACCCATAAAGTTTAAAGTGAGAATAGGCTTTACACATCAGATCTACAACTGCTTAATGCTAATCTACTGTACTAGACAGTAATAAGTGCTTTATCACATCTTCAGTCATTACTCTGCTTCTATGCAGATTTTTTTTTTTTTTGCATTAATGCCCTGTTTTCAGCAGGAAGTAACCTGTTTAAAGATTTCTGCTCATTCCTTATATTTTCCAGTATTGTTATGAGATAGAACTTGTGGGGAAAATGCTGAGTTTGATTACTGGAATCATCTCTGTATCAAGGGGAAGAATGGCTTAGACAGAGCTTGTCAGGTTGGCCAGACCTTTTTCATGCAACAATCATCTCAACATTTTACTCTTCATTTATTTAATAGTTGTTATACTATTTCAGTCTCACCAGAAAGGTAACAAGTGAAGAGCTTGCAGCATAATTCAGGTGTTCCTCTGTAAAGAGACCAGAGAAGAGTGTTGGCTAGAGGGTGGGGAACCTTGCAGTTTTCTGTGCTGTCACTGCCTTCATGATGTATTTGAGCAGTATAAACCAGAGTTTATGAAACAGTGTTTAATCATAATGTCACAGGAAGAACAATTTCACAAAGCCAGAGGACAGTACATTCATATCATAAATGCAAATAAAGCAAAAGACATAATGTCACTCCAGGTTTTCTTCCTATTCTTGCTAAGATTTTTGGACTTACTTACTTTTGCCAGATAAATATGTGTTGCATATACTTTTTTTAAAGAGATTTATACCTCAAACTGAATAGTTTGTTCCTCTGTATAATTTCTTGATTATAGGCCTTTCTATTTTATTTTCCTGTTCCAATGAGAAAGTAGATATTTTTGCAGAATCATAGAATCATTGAATATCTTGAGCTGGAAAGGACTCATAAGGATCATCAAGTCCAACTCTTGTCCTAGCACGGGACAATCCCAAGAGTCACACCATATTCCTGAGAGCATTGTCCAAGAGCTTCTTGAACTCTGGCAGGCTTAGTGCTGTGACTGCTTCCTTGGCGAGCCTGTTCCAGTGCCCAACAACTCTCTGGGTAAAGACCCTTTTCCTGATATCCAATCTAAATCTCCCCTGACACAGTTTCGGGCCATTCCCTCGGGTCCTGTCTGGTGACCACAGAGAAGAAATCAGGGTCTGCCCCTCCTCTTCCCCTCACAAGGAAGTTGTAACTGCAGTGAGGTCTCCTCTCAGTCTCTTCTTCTCCAGGCTGAACAGACCAAGCGCCCTCAGCTGCTCCTCATATGACTTCCCCTCAAGGCACTTCACCATCTTTGTGGCCCTCATTTGGCCTCACTCTAATAGCTTACTATCTTTATTTGCATTGTGGCGTCCAAAACTGCACACAGTATTCAAGGTGAGGCCTCATCAGTGCAGAGCAGAGTGGAATGACTGGGCAGCAGAATCTCTCTTTTCAAATTTTTAAATGTGATGACCCTGGGTGGATTTTATACATTAGACATGGTCTGAGTCAGAATAAACTGGTGATATTGCAGAAGTTGTGCCTTCACATAGTAAGGAGGAACATAGTCCAGTTCTCTGGGAAAAAAAAAAAAAAGAAGAGATTATTGATCAGACTCTTAAAAATAAAGCAAAAATAAATTTTAAAAAATTAGCAAGTATTAGTAAGAAATCTTAGTGTGATTCTATATTCATTATGTTTCTTGTTTTCTGCCTGCTTATTATTTGAAAACTGGTTCTTGTATTTATGATATTTGGTTAAGTGAAAGGTAGTGCTATTTGCTGTATGGCTGAATTTCAGTAAATTCATTAGTAAAACCAAATCTGTGTTCAAAAATATTCTAACACTTATTGGCATTTTTTTTCCAATGCTGCATTTCAAGGAGACGTCTACTGTTTCCACTTGAGTGTATACTGGTATTTACTATTATTTATACATAAATACAACTTGGCAAGTCTAATTATTCAAGGAATTTTGGAATTTTTTAGATTGGAAAATACCTTTAAGATCCTTGAGTCCAATTGTTAACCCAGCACTGACAAGCCTACCCCTAAACTGTGCCTCTAAGCAACACATCTACATGTCTTTAAATGCCTCCAGGAATGCATATTCAGCCCTATCTCTGGGCAGCCTGGTCAAATGCTTGACCACCCTTTCAGTGAAGAAATTTTTCCTAATATTCAATCTAAATCTCACCTGGCACAACTTGAGGCCTTCTCCTCCTGTACTGTTGCTTGTTACCTGGGAGATCAACCTGCACCTGGCCACAACTTCTTTTAAGCAACTGAAGGGAGTGAGAAGGTTTCCTCTGAGCCTCATTTTATCCAGACTAAACAACTCCAGCTCCCTCAGCCATTCCTCATTAGACATTGATGCATTCAATAACAAATAATAAACTTTGTGTGTAGCATCCCATAAACTCTCTCAGTCAATTTGCAAGTCCTCTGCCCTGGCAACTGCCATGACTACCTAGCATAGAGTACTCCTCCTGAGGGGAAAAGACAGACTCTCCCATGGACTTCCCCTGGTTTCCCCTCTCCCTGTCTCCTCATTGGCTTGATACCACTGGTGGCCACCCCCCTTCCCCTAGAGACCAGTCCCCTCTGTCCTGTCCTTAGCTTCGCCCCTACCCCTTCCCCTTCTTAAGCTGCCTGCCCCACTTGCTGGCCCTCTTTTATTGCTGGGTTGCCTTCAGCCTCATGTGATGTACTTCAGTGGCCTAAAACCTTGCAGAAGAGCTTTCCTTGCTTCTCTTGCTGAGCCAGCTGTGGTGAGTGTTGTGTGTGGATCTGACTGTGTTGCCTAAATGTTTACCCAACCCACTTTTCAACAGTAGTTTGTTGGGAACAGATAGGCAGCAGCACCCATCATTCAACACTCACATTTTTATTTGTGCATCACAAAATTTCTTAACATTTACTGCTGTTTTCTTATATTGAAAAGCTGTATGTCATGGAGAAATCAAAAATGCTGTATGAAATTTCACATCTGATTAAATTATCATCTCAAAAAATCTGACTTTGTTGAGATAAAATAATTCCAATAATAAATCTCAATTTGTTAAAGATCATAGATGAATTACCTCTCATTTAGTAATTGGAGTCTATTTTCTTTCACTTTCCATTTAATGGACTCTATTGATTTAAAGGATAAACAAGATCTATTTTTTTAAACACTTTTAGTGTTTTTTATGAAATGTAATTGTACTGTGTAGCCTAAAACTCATGTATTTCCCAGCTTGTGTTATTAGTCTCTGGGTGCTTATGTTCACAGACTTTAATCAGTGTTTAAATCACAAAACAATATACTGATTTGATCTTTAGAGATGTGGGGCATCCTCTTGATTAAAATTGTTTAAGGGGTTAATGTATCTGTGTCGGGATCTGTGATATTTAAATGCTCCTGAGATTGTAGAAAGTCTGTCTTTCAGCCCCGCTGCCAAAGAAGGAGTCATAATTCATCTGTGCTGGTTTTTGAGGTTGTTTATTTCTTCTTATCTAAAATATTTTCTCTCTGACCTGCAGCAGGTCTGTCTCTCAGGACAGCGTGCGGGGCTCTGCCCCTCAGTGGGATGTTACAAACATTATATACTAGAAACTACGTGTGCTATATTTACAATAACATGCCAATATCTATCACCCATGTTGAATAGTGTGTCCCCAGCCTAAACCAATAGAAAAATGCCAACAGCACAGTGAAACATGGAGGGCATGAAGAAGCAAAAGGACAAGGCACGCCCAATTTTTCTCCATCATGTCCCCTTTGAACCCCTTATCTAGAATCCTAAAATTCTACTTTTACACCCGTCCCATGCTAATTACTACTTATATCAAACACTCAGAGCTTGTAATTCATCCTGTAAGATTGAAAACTCTTTTCCATGGACAGAGATCAGAGACAGCGTCTCTTGGGGCTCTGTACAGGGGTGTTCCTGACCCCCTGCCAGGGTCCCAGACCTTCCAGGGCAGCCAGAGAGGGATGCTGGATGCCCTGGATTCCCACATATCTGCATGGAGCTGTTCCCACATTTGTGCTCTCAAAGGCCTTCTCTTTGCACCTTTCATCATGCCTTAGAGCTATATAGTAACACCTCTATTATATTAAAGGAAGCAGACGTGTTAAGATTTGTGTAGTAATTCCACTGATGCACATAGGAGGGAGCCACTGGACAAGTTCCTACCTTAGGAAGGGGGCATGGGGAAGAAGCTTCTTTGCCAGGACCTGGAAAGGCATTTTATTTCTTTCAATTGTCTTGCTAAGAAAAGGGAAAATAGCCTCAAGCATCGCTGGCAGTTTACTGTGTAAAAATTAAAATCATAATGGGGGTCATATGCCTTTTGAGATTTTCATGCCTTTCAGTAAAAGGAAGCACCTGTTACGATGTTCATCCCTTTCCTTTAAGATGACAAGTAAGAACACAGATTTCCCCAGCATGGTTTTCCTCTTCATCCCCATCAGTGGTAACTTTCCTCATTACAACAAAAGGAAATATTTTTAATCTAGTGATGAGCTTAGTAATTTAAATAATTATCACTGGAACAATTTGCTTACTGATATTTCTGAAATATGTATAAGCAAAGACCTGTGCACCATGGTAAAGTATTCAGGATTGAAGTGAGGCATAAAAACAGAGGCTTCACTGCAAGAATGAGATGTAGGTCGCTCGAGTGGCTATGAAAGTTTAAAATGGAGACCAGCTCATTAGAGAAACTCACCTTTCTGCCTGAGAAGGAAAACATCTCAGGAGAAGTTTATTCATCACTAAGCAGTTCTCATTTTAAATTTGGTGTTGAAATGGGTGAAAGACAATGACAGATCACGTAAAATGTGAAGTTTGAAGCTGTGGAAATAAGAAATTTGTTTTTATTCTGGACTCCAAAACCGATTCTTATCTTATGGCTGTTCTGTTTTGCAAAGCACAAGACCTCTCTTTTCATGGAATTCACAGACTGCCATGAAGAGTTTTGTTCATGTAGATTTTATCCTCTCTGCAGATGTCATTCTTCTAAGCAGTGTTCTCCACAGTTATTTATTAGCATAAATACCTGGCAACAAGTACAAGTGTAGCTAAAAATTATTTATTTATTCAATCAAAATCCAGAAGTTTCTAGAAGGAAAATCTAGGGATTTTGAGTAAAGATGAAAAACACATCTGTTTAACAGCTTTCTTAATTTCACAGGTACATCTTGCAGAAACTTGCATCTGCAGAGCATGAGCAGAATCTCAGCAGGTGGAAAAATGAAAGGGAGATAGGACAAGACTCAAGTACTGCTTCCAGTTGTCCTTAGAGAATAAATTAGGCTATGTTTACATTAGCATTAGTAGTACAGTGCACCACAAGCAGCTTTATACTGCAAAACAATTTGTGCTAAGGGCATGAGGTTCGCACTGTGTATATTTCAGAGTTTTTACTGTGGATTGTTTCTGCTTCTTTAGGCTGAATGCCTGTTACTGGCTGGAGAGCACCTTCCATCTTTTATGCAAAAAGAGATGAACCTATCTGCTTTGAGACTGCTCTGTGATGCAAATCAAAGCACAGTAAGAGCAGATGACTCGAGATTGTTTCTGAAGTGCACCCTTGATCAAAGCCTTGATGTGAATGTATTTTTAATCTCCTGGTACAACCATCATAACACACAGAAAAGCCTGACATTTGCAGACACTTTTTACATGCAGGATTTGATTGGGTCAATGGACAAACAAATGAAGACTCAGAAATGTCCTTTTAAGATTTTATATATCTTTATGAAATTCAAATACAAATCCCACACAACAAAGTAGTTTCATAACCTGCTTTATTCAGGACATTGCCTATAATGAATGTATTCTTGCTACCCCCTAGTTGTTTGTTGGTTCATTTAGTTGTTTTTTTCCAAGGCACAAAAGGCACTTAGGTAGAGTATGCATACTGGCAGAGTATACGTGTCATGTTTTAATTCAGTCTTTCACATAATTAACATAATAATTCTTAGTATTGTTTTGTGTTATCAGATTGTTAACAGCCTTCTGAATGATCATTCTTTTTAATTGTAGCTTTTGAAATATTCTATGTCTACAGTGCTTACAGTATCTTTCAGAAAAGGTATTGCATGCATGCTATTACATATGTGCAAATCTATGTGTAGAAAATGAAATGCTTACGAATTACTTTTTTCTACATTAGTCAGTTATTAACTCTGTCTAATTAGTAGCCTTTCTGCTCTGATGTTATCTAAAGGGAAAATATGTGTTCATTTTTTCATCAAGCAGCTATAATCAGGGAAAGCTACACAGTAATTCCTGAATATCTGTCCTTAAGCAGATATCTCACTGCCAGTCTGATGAATAACTCTTTTAGCTATATTTAAAACAGTGAGAGATCAATTACCTGAAGCACCTTTAGACACAAATGGGTAAAGATCTACATTTGGGTGTTTCAGAGCACATTTCAATTACTGCACCATAAGTAATCCTTTCCGGCCTCCAGCTTCTGCATCAGTAAATTGTGGACCTCTCACAGTTTCTGTATCTCCAGGCAATGTGAGCATTTTACCTTACACTTTCAAATTATACTAGCCAACTATTTAGATTTCTACTGAATTCCAACCCGAGTACTGGTTTTGCAACAAACTTCTATTTACTTTAATTTTTTTTCCTTCTAAAAATGAGATTTAAAAGTAGTTTTATGGATATTTTTGGCACATCTCATTTCTGTTCAATTATTTGAGTTTCAACAATATCCATACATCTACAACTACAAGAAGAATCAGAAGGACAATCCAGGGAGCTATGGACCTGTCAGCCTGACCTTGGTAGCTGGAAAGTTCATGAAGCAGTCATCTTATGTTCTATCACATGGCACACAGAGAACGACCAGGGGTTTATGAAAGGCAGGTCCTGCTTAACCAACTTGCTTTCCTTTAATGACAAGGTGACCTGCTTAGTAGATGGGGGAAAGACTGTGGATGTTGTTTATCCAGACTTCAGTCAAGCCTTTGACCATCTTCCACAGCATTCTCCTGGAGAAACTCACTGCTCATGGCTTGGGTCGGTGTGCTCTTTACAGGGAGAAAAACTTGCTGGATGGCTGGGCCCAGAGAGTGGTGGTCAATGGAACTAAAACCAGTTGGCGGCCAGTCATTAGTGTTTCCCAGGACTCAGTATTGTGGATGGTCCTGTTTAATATCCTTATCAACAATCTGGATGAGGAGACTGAGTGCACCCTCAGTCAGTTTTCAGATGGCATCACATTGGGTGGGAGCGTTCATCTGCTGTGGAGTAGGAGAGATCAACAGAGGGATCTGGACAGACTGGATTGATGACCTGAGGACAGCTGCATGAGGTACAAGGTGAAGTGCCAGGTTCTGCCCTTGGTTCACAAAACCCCATGTAGCATTATAGGCTGGGGACAGAGCGTCTGGAAAGCTGCCTGGCAGCAAAGGAGGTGGGAGTTCTGCTTGACAGCATCTGAACATGAGCCAGTATGTGCCCAGGTTGCCAAGAAAACCAGTGGCATCCTAGCCTATATTTTCAATATTGTGGTCAGCAGGACAAGGGCAGGGATTGTCCCCCTGTAGTTGACACGGCTGAGGCCACACCTTGAGTTCAGTTCTGGGCCCCTCACTACAAGGACATTTCGGTGCTGGAGTGAGTCCAGAGAAGGACAGTGAAGCTGGTGAAGTGTCTGAAGCACAAGTCCTGTAAGGGCCAGCTGAGAGAGCTGGAGGTGTTTAGCCTGGAGAGGACTGAGTGTGAGACTTCATTGCTCTCCAACTACCTGAAAGGAAGTTCTAGCAAGGTGGGGTCACAGAATCACTAGATTGGAAGAGATCTTCAAGATCATCAAGTCTGACCCATGCCCTAACATCTCAACTAAATCATGGCACTGAGTGCCACATCCAGTCTTTTTTTAAACACATTCAGGGATGTGTTTAAACCACCTCCCCGGGCAGACAATTCCAGTACTTTACCACTCTTTCTGTAAAAAACTTTTTCCTAAAATCCAACCTATATTTCTCTTGGTGCAGCTTAAGGCTGTGTCCTCTCATTCTGTCAATTGCTGCCTGGTGCAAGAGGCCAACCCTCACCTGACTACAGCCACCTTTCAGGAAATTGTAGAGTGATAAGGTCACCTCTGAGTCTCCTCTTCTACAGGCTTCTCCCAGCTCCCTCAGTCATTCCTCACAGGCTTTGTCTTCCAAACCCCTCACCAGCCTTGTTGCCCTCCTTTGGGCATGCTCAAATGTCTCAACATCCTTCCTAGACTGAGGGGCCAGAACTGGACACAGCACTCAAGGTGTGGCCTCACCAATGCTGGGTACAGGGGAAGAATGATCTTCCTGCTCTTGCTGGCCAAATTATTCCTGATACAGGCCAGGATGCCACTGGCCTTCTTGGCCACCAGAGCACACTGCTGGCTCACGTTCAACCATCTGTCAACCAGTACCACCTGGGCGCTGTCCAGACACACTGTCCCCAGCCTGTAATGTTGCAGGGGGTAATTGTGGCCAAAATACAGGATTTGGCACTCAGACTTAGTAAATGTCATCTTACTGGACTACTCCATCCATCCAACCATTCCAGGTCTCTCTGCAGAGCCCTCCTATCTTCCAACACATCGACACAGGCTCCCAGCTTGGTGTCATCTGCAAATTTCCTGATGAAAGACTCAATCCCCTCATCCATGTTGTCAGTAAAAATATTGAACAGAACAGGCCCCGGTACAAACCCCTCAGGGACACCACTGGTGTCAGGCCACCAGCTGGATGCAGCACTGTTCACCACCACTCCCTGGGCCCAGCCATCCAGCCAGTTCTGAACCCAGGAAAGACTACTCCTGTCCAAGCCGTGGGCTGCCAGCTTTTCCAGGAGTGCACTGTGGGAGACAGTGTCAAAGGCCTTGCTAAAGTCCAAATAGACAACATCCACAGCATTCCTGTATCCACCAGGCGGGTCACCTGGTCATAAAAGGAGATCAGGTTGGTCAAACACAACCTGCTCCTCCAAAACCCATGCTGGCTGGGTCTGATAAACTGGCCGCCCTGTAGAGTGCTGCATGATGACACTCAATATAAACTGCTCCATTATCTTACTGGGTACTGAGGTCAGGCTAACTGGCCTATAATTACCAGGATCCAATCTCTTCTGCCATATCTGAAGGGAAAAGACAGGAGTAAATGACCTGAAGTTGTACAAGGGAAGATTCAGTTTAGATATTAAAAAAAATCACTTCAAGAGTGTTTAGGATTTGGAATAAGTTGCCCAGGAAGGTGGTAGAGTCTTTAAGTGTTCAAGAGGTGCCTGCATGTGGCATTTGGGGTTGTGGTTTTGGGATGATTATTTAGGGGTTGGTGCTAGACAAGACAACAGTTGGACTGGGTGACCTTGAGAAACATTTCTGTGGTAATTTTTATTTGATTACTTCTTTCCTTTTGTCACTTCATGAGTCCTGTGGCTTTCCCAACTGTATCTATCTCTGGAATACTGTTTCAAAGATTCTCACTGAAGAATTCTTTTATAAACTTGTATGAGCACTTTGGCTTTGAAACATTTTGGGTTGCGCCTATGTTGGTAAGGGACTATGTTTTCAGCATAACTATATTTAATCCTTTTTTTTTTTTCCTTTTATCAGGCAAATCAAAATACAGCTCCTGATTAGGTTTACAATAATATGGTAAAATAATAAGTGAGGTGGCATTTTTATTAGTGCACTAGTTTAATAGTAATTTAGTATAATCACTTGAAATATAATAAGATTTATAATTCTAGTTGTAACTACACTGGGCCAGGGAGTGAATCAGATTACTTCCAGAGGTCACTTGAAACCTAAATGATTCTCTGATTAACCAGAGTGATTGTAACATTGGGAATATTTTATATGCATTTCTCAGGTTCTAGACATTCACTTCCATTCCTAATGACATAAGAATGATCAAGCATGTTTGTGGTATTTCAAGCACAACAGTGTGCTTACAGACAATTTTAAAGAAATTGCAGCTTTTCATCTAAGCCCTGTACAATGCTAATTATAATTTCTGAAGGTATGTGGTTATATGAGCAGGAGTTTGAAAAAGAAGGGCCAGAAAAAAGGATTTTTTACAAGTTTTAAAATAAAATAATGTCATTATGCAAGAATTGTAATTTTTACTTGTAAATATCTCACTTAGATGGGTTTATCACTAGCATTTGGACTTAATTGTGTCAGGTCTTTTCCTTGTTCAAACAGTTAAGATATGAGTACTTAAAGTTATTAAATTAATATTTTCCAATATTATTAACTATACCTAATTATATATTAATTATTAATCACAATTATATAATGATAATAATAATTATTCATTTATTTAAATAAATTAATATTTTTTCTAGATAGCCATTTTAGTAATTCAATTTACTTAATATTCCCAAATCCAAAGAATAATAAGGTCTATTTCTTTTAACAATTATATTACAGCTTTAATAAACAGGAGTAATATTAAGAGATATGGTTTGAATATTTAAATATTGTCTTCAACTTTTATTTTAAGTTCACTGTTGGACAGCTTCATCATATGGAGATCAAAGGTTTGTGTGGTGTTTTTGACCCTTCTAGTGTTGTTCCAATGTATCATTTTACTGTGAATAACTAAGTGACAGTTTGAAATGTAATTAATTCACTTCACCTTCAAGAAATACCCTACTTTCCTCTTGTACTTAAATAAGAGACATACAAAATTTTGAATATTGAAGATATAGTCATAGCTGTCAACCATTAGGGCAGTGATATACTATTACTACTGACTATTATTTTCTTTATTGAGTTTTGTACGTGTTAGGGTCTAAATACTTTCAAAATTATACAGATCAAGTTTTTACTTTTTTCCCCCCACTTCTCTGTGTGCATTAGCATTCAGAGAACCTGTCGTTGGTTTCACAAATTAGGGTTCTAAATTCAAAAATCCTGAGGAGATCTTCATTGGAGCTGTAAGCTGAATCCTTGTGTCTCCACCTGAGGCAGAAAACTGATCAGTCTGTATATGCCTTGTAATTCACAGAAATCTTCTATTGATAGTTATTGACTGGTGGGGTTTGAATCAGATTCAATGAAACAGAGAGTAAAAGGATAATGGGTATTATTGACCTCAGAACACTGATCTCTCTGACAAAAGTACAACTTTTTGGGTGCAGTGTAAAAATGCTAATAGCACAGTCCAAAGGTCCCCAATGAGCCATAATGGCAGAATTAATCTCCATGAGCCATTTTCTGAGACTTTCTACATATTCATATTTGCCCTTGGTTCATGTTTTTAGGTTGTCTTTGTAATCACATAATGAAAAATGTTTTTAATAAAAACAGAAAAATGTAATTCTGTACAGAAATAGAGTAAAAATATTTCTACAGCAAATGTTTTGATTGTAGCACTTTGGAATAGTCTTTTATAATAATGATGGACAATTTGTAGTAATAGAAACAAAATTGATATATGCTTGCACTATGATTTTCTAGATAATACAGAATATATTGAAAAATAAAGGAATATTTTATGCTGTCATTTCACACTTTTTTTTTTTTTGTCTGTGATATATGTTTCTGTGAAGTTAAATAAAACACCTCCTACATTAGTATAAGAAAGACAAAATTGGTCTTATTGCAGCTGTCATATTGTCTCCAGATTCAGATATATTTTCATATAAAGTAATATGCAAAACACCTAAAGAATTAATATGCCAATAAGGATTTTATTGAAATCATTAGAATATATCTTACTCTCTAAACCTATCTATAACCTTTTTATGGAGGCACAGTATATCCAGATGTAATTCAAGTATTTTTTTATTTAGCTAATAATAATGTCTACCAAACAGACACTGATAGTGATAGAGAGAGAATAAAATAGTTTGGAAATGACATTATAGATACATATTGAGAATTAATAAGATTAGGGTAGTCTCAAATGTATTTATTTTTTAGTATTGTCATCTAGATTTGTAATTCATAAAGAGCCTTGGTATTTTTCCTTTTAAAAAGTGATTAAAAGACAGGAATATAAACAGAATAAATCTTTATTATGTCACATCTGCATTTTTAAGTACTTCTTGAATAAATTATTACATGTAGGCTTTTTCTGTGATAGAAAAGCAAATGTTGAACTTTGAATTGGCATCAGACATATTTTATTTCATTTCACTCAGACTTACTGGCAGTTTATGTCTCTTAAGAATGGGGAAATGAGAGCTATGCAATAAGGCTATGTTTTTGGCAGGTAATAAGTTCTTCCTTTACCCACAAACTAACTCTTGGTTAAAGCAAATGATAGTGGAAACCAAACAACCCCAACTTGACATTACCAATTTTCTTTATTTCTACTCTTTATTTTTTATTAGTGTCTTTTTAGTGAGTATCAGTGTGTAAACAGTTATTTGCTCCTACCAGTAAGATACACATTCTTATAATTTATTTATTCTTTGTTTATTTGGATTTTAAAGAGTTACAAAGACTACATATTTATCAAAACTTGGTTGTGCTTGGTAGAAATTAGGCACCTGTTCTGTTCTGTTCTTTCCAAACTAAACTTGACTTATTTTTAGTTTTAAGACCGATCAGCTTTGAAAATAATTGCTTTTGTCTGCCTCTGGTTTTATTTTTTAGTTTAAGAAGGTATAGAGATCAATTTGTGTACAAACACCTATCTTTGCCAAAGATTTCATATTGATGTCTTAGCTTTTCACCTTTCTTATGGGGCATATTGTATATTGCCATTAAGGCAGCTTGTAGAAGTTTTGCAGAGCAGAACAACTGAAATATATAAAAAGAAAGAACAATCAATCAACCAACCAACAAACCCTCAAAACTGGTTTGTGCTCAGTTTCCTGGTTACTTGTAGCCATGGAAAAAAAAAAAAATCTCCTTAAGTGCCATATTTCAGTTTACATGATACTTCTACCTTTCCTGAAATCTATCACTTTTGAACACATATCTACTAGCCAAGCTATTCAAGGAGTGAAGATAACAAAAGTCCTTCCAATATAAATTTTATAGATGTATCATTTTAATCCAAAAGCATTGTATCGTTGACATTACAGCCATGCTATTTTGTCATATTCAGAAACTCAAGCTGAGTATTTATGTGATTCATACTTTTCCTTCACTTATATTTCTGAAAACTAAAAATGTCTACTATAAATATTTTTAAAAGGAAATAGTTTCTATTTAGTTGATATTTTCCTTGAAGATTCAGGTCAAATTGACACAGCTTTGCAGTTGAGGTCTCATAAATGTTGATTAAAGAGAAAAAATGTCTCCCCATCTGTTGCAGACAGATGTATGCTCTTTTAAGGTGTCTGACTCTTTCAGAGAGGTGACTGATGATTTGTGTTCAGCTAGTGTTCTATTATGACATCCATATCCTCTTCTAGAGAGCTGTTACCTTACTAGCTGTCACTCATTCTGTAACTGAGCAGTGCATTACACTTTTCAAAATGCAATGTCCTATTTAATGACACATTTCTTTTTCTTTTCTTTTTCTTATTTTATTCTTCCTTGTAAGGCAATCTCTCCAATTGTTCAAGATCACTTGCTTTCTAAACCTTTCTACAGAGAGTACCTTTACATTCCTTCCCAGTGCAGAAACCTGAATATTAACATACAATTTAAAAAATGTTGAAATCTCTATGTATATTTAAAATCTGAAGCTAAAAACACTAACTCCAAATAGAATTAAAAAATCCCACTCATTAAGTATTTTTTTCCCTGAAGAATCAGCAGTTAAGTAATGAGTTATTAGATGTCTAACTCATCAAGAAGTTGGACCATTTCAGATGGTGACTGAAACCATAAGAGTACACTGCCTCCAGCTGGACTTAAAACACAAAGAGAAAGTAATGATGTATTAATAATTTAAACTTTTTAGCTACAATCTTCTTAACCAGACTGCATTTCACATCTAGCTGTGTTCAGTAATACAGCTTACTGTATCGGCATTGCCAGTTTAGGTATGGTAATGCCAATATTTTTTTTTAATGAACAATGTAGAGGTGGGAGGTACAGGGAAGAGAAAAATTAAGAAAAGTGAAGATAAAAGTGATGAGCCAAAATAAGTTTTCTACAAGTGGGTTTTTTTTATAATAGTTGTTTGTTACATTATACCATTATATATTTTAAATGCCTAAAGTATTTACAAATTAGAAATAAGTAGACTAATTATTTAAAATAATCATTATTTTAAATCTCTTTGTATTTCATATTCAAATGAAATACAAAGAGACTAAAACTTGACTTTGGACTTTGGTTTTAATAGAGTAAATTTTTTGTTGGTTTATATTTACAATATCTGGAAAAACAGGAACAGAAGTGGATTGGGATAAATCAGCTATTCTGATAGATGGCATTAGATCAGGCATTTGATCAGGAATTTTATTCCTGCTTATTATTTATCTGCTCATCAAAAATGCCAAATTTGCCAAATGGTATAGATTTATAATACAGGCAGGTGTGACAATTTTCATTATAAAGCATTAAGTCACAACTTAAACAAAAATATAAATGTATATTTTCCCCCATTTATTTCTTTCAACTTTTCATACATTTTGTTATCCAAATAACAGGCTATACAGATGGATCAAGGACCATGACTATGAAAGGAGTTCATACATCTTTATGCAAATAAAAGAAAATTAAAAGTAGTGCATACTGATAATGGGAGAATTAATATTTTCGGACAGTAAGTTTATAAATGGAAAAATCAAAAAGATTTCTTTCTGAAAGTTAGTTTCTGTTTCCAAATGGTTTCAGGTATGCCATAGCTAGGCATGATGATGCCGAGGGGTATTTAAACTTCCTATGCATATAAGGAAACATTCACAGTATAAATAAATGACGTATTTAATGATATTTGCTTGTCTCGTAGGATATATTAAATGGGAATAAGGTTTTGTGTGTTACAAAAGATGACAGCAAATATTTATTTCTCAGAAAGGAGTCCATGTAAAATATTTTGGAAGGACCACTGCATTGTAAAAAAATGAACAACCTCCCAAATCTGGTGCAGATGTTAAATATATTTGTCTGTCTGTGTGCATTATTTGACCACGTGTTAATGTATATTGACCATGTAGGATTTTTTATTTGTACATGTAGGAAAAGCTATTATGTTTGGTGTTACTAACTAGTTTATTCTAAGTCCAAAATTGCTACATGCTAAGTGTATCTCAAGATCTGTTGCATGTAATATTACACTTTCAGTGTCCATGTCTCAAGTGAGCACTGAGACAGTTTGTCCAAAGTATCAGAGATCTGAGTGGGAGTGAGCAGGTGTATGTTTTTCAAGGGTTTAACATTCATACATGAAATCCAATTACACAATGGGTTTGATTCATGCCTGCATTACATCCTTTCTTCGACAGTTACATGTTTTAACAGGCCTGTAATCATCTGTGCCTTGAGTGACTGTCATGCATTTAACCATGTTTCTACGTCAGCGCATCTGAGTGTCAATCTCTTCCAACATGTAGATGATCTGTATTTTACATCAACAGGTGATGCATCCTGAGCAGAGCAGGAAACTGTCATTCCCCTTGCTGCACTCCATGTCAAATATCAGTCCTAAAAAAACAGTGAGATGTTGAAATAATTGCAAGAAGATGTGTGGGAAGTCCAGTGCTGTAATCAAATTTCCTTTTATCATCTCATTAAATTCTAAAAGAAAATTTTGCAGATCCCACAGACTCAATCTCACTCAGATGGATTTTCTTCCTAGTTTTGTTACATATTTTGTTACAATATTATTGTTAAATTGTCTAATTTTTTTTCAGCAACTAGGGAAGAGAAGAGAAAAACTTAATCATTGAAATTTTGAATAATGTCACACACCATGGCACAAAACTTGGGTGCTATATGATTGCATGACTTGGAGTTTCTCAGGTGACTGTGACTGATTTCTTTATTTGTTTGGATTTTTGAGTATATTGGGGTACATCTGAGTTCATAGTTGTGCACTTAATTTGGTTTTGTAAAGTTCTGTGATTTCATGTAACTGATATGACAATCAAACTCTTTGTACTGTGAATGTAAAACATTTTGTGACAGGGAAATAAATAGGTGAAAGATTATTGGTAATTGAGAGCATGTGAATGAAACATCAGAAGATCTAAACGTCTTTTGGCTTGCCCTTTACCACTCTATTTCATAGAACATTTCAACTATTTTTGTAGAAAAGAGGTTTATGGTGGAGACAACCCTTTGCTTCACATATTGAAGCAATTTTGTTTAATTTGTATTTAAAATACATATTTAATGAGGATACAAAACATAGTTATATAAAATCTAAATTAATTTTGCAGTTCTAATTTTCAAAATTGTACTCATTAAGATTGTTTCACTGTGAAACAACTTGTGCAACCTGATGTAATAATAAGCAACTATCTTCTTTCTGAAATTATTACAGAGGCTCTCCACTTCCATATTTTTCTTTAAAGGTGCATGGGCAATTGTGCCTGGAGTCTTAAGTACAGTTCTTTTATTAATTTCCATTCATGGCAGAATTGAACAGTTCACGTCATAGATCTTTTATTATTGTGTTAGTTGTTTAAGAGTGTCCATCCATTAGGAGGGGAAGTGGAGAGGGAGATGTGAGCTATTCTCCCTGGAATTCAGGGAATGGTTCAAAGCTAGGGGAGGTTTCGACTGGACATCAGGAATTATTTCTTTTCCAACAGGGTGGTCAAACAGCGGAACAGGATTCCTAGAGTGGTCCTAGAGTGTGCTCCAAGCCTGTCAGTGTTTAAGAGGGTTTGAAAAATGCCCTTAATAATATAAGCTAAATTTAGGTCAGCCCTGAAGTGGTCAGGCATTCTATTCTATTCTATTCTATTCTATTCTATTCTATTCTATTCTATTCTATTCTATTCTATTCTATTCTATTCATCCTGCCTTTGTTATTCTACCTTTATCTATTCTACACTATCTATCCTGTCCTACTCCTACCCTAGCCTATGCCTGATAACAAAGTCCATATTGCATGCATTGCTATAAGTTCTTGTCTTAAGGCAAAAAAGGTCACCAATATGTTATTAAGCATAGACAATGTCAACATTAATTCCACTTTAAATTTTATTTTATCTTGCTAAAATTACATTTTTCATTTTCATTTCAGGTTTTAAAGACTTAATACCATTTCTTGGTCAAATATTAAAAAGTAGTTTTAGCCTTTAGGGGTAGTTTTAGCCTTTAGGGATATTTTGTGATTTGCTTTTGTTCTGAAGTGCCAGGACACAATTTTATTATGTTTTCTCAAGCTCTTTGATACAATGCTGTTATTGTTGCTCAAGATAGATAAGTTTTTTTGAGGAATAAACTTGAACATGATTTATCAAAATGTTCTGTCAACCTCCAAAACTACATTGCAAATTCTCATTCTTCGTCTCTTTGTGATAGAATTATATAATGCCAGTGTTAGAATTTATTCTAAATATTAAAAAATGCATGCAGTGCTTATACATTGTTATAGAAACAAAAGAAGAAATTGCAGGAACATCAGAACACTGGGTTTTTAATTAGCTAAACAAGGAAAAAAGAAATATATAACTCCACCTAAGGCTTTTTGGCTTGCAGATGTCATTGACATGTAAGTGAAATTTTAACTGTTCTTGTATCTTAAAAGCTACTTCATTTAGTCACTGGCCCAGCTTGTCTCAAGTGTGGTTTACATTGCATTTAATTTTCTAGCCAATATTTCTTCATGTTTCTATGTCAGTAAGGATTTCAACAAGAAAGTAACTGAGCACACATCTTTGGAAAAAAAATACTATTTAAACTGGTCCAAAAGTCTTCGAAATCCATCTTTAAGAATATTCTTCCTTTCCCCCGCCCCGCCCTCACTATTTTATTGATAGCACAGTTTGCTATGGAGCAATTTTTTTTCTGGAGTAAATTATTTATATGTTTTACATTGATTTAAAAGTAAGTGATTTAATACTGCAGAGGGAAAATTGCACATATCCTTAACTACTATTCTCTTTACATTTTAATGGTGTTTTTACATAATCTCCTCATTGAATATTCATCACAGATGATGTCTTAGCAAACTGACAGAAACTGTTCTGTTTACCCATTTATAATTTGAATTAGAGCCAAATAATGTCTTCCACCCAAACGTGTTCTTACAGGGCACTGTGACCTGCATATTTGAGCAGATTGCTGTATGGTTTTGATACTAATGACCAGAGATAATCTTCACAGATTCTAGTATATTTTTTTCAGGTCAAGAACAATGCAGGTCAAGAACAGCTGTACTCAAGTGCTTATAAATGCAAAGACAAAATCAAGGTAGACTCTAAAGGAATCGGCTTACAATCATTAAAGTCAATCATATTTACCACTTCCTCTTAATACATATAAATCTCATGGCACAGGATGAAAATATATTCATTATCACTGAGATGCAAGGGGCATTTTCAACATAAGTATAGGATTTGAGAAAGTACATTGAGGTGTCGGAGATTGGATTTTAAAGCCAAGACAGGTAGGCTTTTATTACCAAAAAGATTAAATCTGTAATTAGGTTTTGTGTTGTGCTTTTTATTTTTGGAAATTTAAACCATGAGAAGCACTGCTGAACAATGTTCAAAATGTATGTGCTTCATCACTATCATTATTTTTATGGCTTTTGGGAGAAAGAGTTTTGTTTTCTCACCATAATCTCTAAGAGGTTAATATTTACTATAGATGAATGCAAATATCTTCATAAGTCATTTTATTAGAAGTAATTTTAATGTTTCAATTCTCCTATATAGTTGTGGTGGGTTGATCTTGTCTGGCTGCCAGGTGCCCACCAAGCTGCTTTCTTGCTCCTCCTCATCAGGCCAGGGGGATAAAATAAGGTGAAAAAGCTCATGGGTCAAGGTAAGGATGGGAGATTGAGCACCAATTAGGCAAAATAGATTCAACTTTGGGAAGATTAATTTACAGACAATTAAAAATAGAGTAGGATGGTGAGAAACAACAACAAAAGCTTTTTTCTCAAGTCAAACTATTCTGCAACTTCCTGACTGAATGGTGAAAGGGTGTGGGGAATATGGACTGCAGTCTGATTAACAACTCCTCCCTGCCACTTCTTCTTCACACTTGTAGGCTGCTCTATTGCAGTGTCCCTCTTTTGGGATAGCAGTCATTCATGAACAGCTTGAATGTGAGTCCTTCCCACAGGCTGCAATTTATGGCTCCTTTCCTTTTTATTTTTTCATGTAAAAATGTAATTGTAAATTACAAAGCTTGTTGTCACATGCTAAGATTCTTATTACTTCCTAGACAGGAGGTTGAATTGAATTTTAGTTTATGAAAACAGCAGTAATAATAATGCAGGGAATTATTCAGAAAACAATTTGGATTTTATTTCAAAAGTACACTTGGACCAACAAGGCATCTTGTTGTCTGTTTTAAAAATAGAGTAGGAAGAAAAGCTCTAAAGAAAATGCAACTTTAGAAGTCGGTCTAAGTTAATCTGTGGATGAAAATGGCCCTGAACAAAGGAAGGCATAGGGTTTTCTAGGAGGCGGGCTGAGGGAGGCGGAAGCCCCCGTTGCCCAATGGGGGCAGGGTACAGGGGAGTGACGTGGACTGGGGCAACCAACGGGGGTGTGACAAAGGCAGACTGGGCTCTGGGGCAAATGGGGTTGCGGGGACGGGGTGACAGACATCGAACTCTCTGGAGTGAACAGGGGGTTGGTTACAGGACTGGCGTGGTGATGCTCCAATGGTAAGAGACCGGGAGCAGACCACCACGGCAGGGGGGAACCTGGGGCGTGCACGGGGGTATACAGAACCGGCTAACTAACACATATCAGAACCCCTAATCTGAACCCAAACCCGGGATGCAACAGCATTTCCTTCTATAAATATTTTGGCATCTCCTTGTACCTCTGGAGGCTTTCCAGTATTCACTTCAGTTGTCTTTTTCCACCATACAGTGTGATGGCAAGATGTGTCACCCTTCTAAATGAAATAGTTTGTGCTCTTGGAACTATTATGCTATAATAACAAGAAACCAACAAGCTCAAGTACTCTACTTCTCAAAGAAAACAGGTGTTTATGGACCTTTCTGCTACTAGTGACAGATGGTTAGTATTGCAGGAAATTATCTTTAAAGTAGTGTAATGAAATAAAGGGTTTACCCAACATGTTCAACCAAAAATAATATTTGACTTAGAACTACTTAGTATGTATGGATTTCCCATAGTTAATTTTTTGTTTAAGGTCACAAATGCAAATCTGTTTTGTTATTTTCTTACTTTTATATCCTGGACATTCCACTGACTCACATGTCATTACAAAGGTATTTGAATTCCCTTGGTAAATATTGTACAATCATATTTGAATTGAGACACACAGAATTCATTATATTTTTTTTTAAGTTTTCTGAAATTTGAATATTTGCCATATATGGTTCATGTTTCATATGAAGTTTAAGTAAGAAGAATTAAAATGTCAGAAAAGTCTTAAAGAATTATGCTGTTAAATAAATAATTTTCAAGGACTTGAAATTAATTGCTTTAAGGACTACACAATAATACTAGGGCTGAGATTTAACACTTAGAATTCCCACACAAGGCTCTGTCTAGAGAATAGCTTGTGTATAGATGGATATGCACTTAAACACTTCTTCATGTAGACCTTTTTTTCATGTGTTCTATCAAGCTTCATATGCACTTTGAATTAATTAATAAAATTAACCTACTCTTTAAAGATTTTAGGAAGAAAAACAACACTCAAATGGGGTAAACTAAATATTTTTCTCCTGCTTAATTTTCTAAGGCAAACAAAATTGATGTGTTCATTTAATAAGTGATATTCTCAGCCTTTATTTAATTCAGAGTTATTATCTGGTAATTCATGTGATCATAGTTTATGTGTAATTTGTTTTTTAAAAATGCTAGCTGGAGCTTTTAAATTTCAAATTTAAAGAACAGTATTTTCAGACCTGGTTTTGAACAACAAATCTAGAAGTATTTCTTTAAAATATTTTGAAAAATATTTACAATAATACAATTAGCACAATCAGAAATATTTTTGATGAATGGCAAGTAAATAGATGCATGTTTTTTTTGACTTCTTTTCCATTTTTCAGTTTAAAACAAATGACATAATGTTTCTTTAAAGCTTGTATTTCCATATTTGTTTCCTACTGACAGTTGGAGCAGCAGCAGGAGCAAAAATGAAAGCCATATATTTGGCAGTTTTCTTTGGCAGAAAATGAGAAATAGATCATCCTACTATATCAGAGAGTTGTCTAAAATTGTCCAAAAGTGATAAATTCCAAACTTTTAGTGTGAACATATGAATAATTATCTCCTCTTGCAATTCTGCTTTTTATTGTTTTAATTTTATCTTTCAAACCTAAATCAAATTGATTGATAATTCATTAAAAATATGGCTCACATAAATGTGAAATATTCATTCAACTTAAATTTTAATGCTGTATACTATTCTGTGTACTTAGAAATGGCAACATATTTGTATACATAACAAACAAACAGAAAAGAGAAGAAGGAAAATGTTTCAATGATTAAGATGGCAAAGTGAAATTCAACATGATGTTTAGGCACTATAGCTGAAGATTAAAGTCTAACTTGGCAACAAGCTGCTTCTCTGACTGAGTAACAGATTGTGGCAGCTCTGTTAATTCTGAAATCATCATTATGGGATTTTTTTTTTAATGTCTCCTTCTACAGAAGAAACAAAACTGTGCCTAAAAATGTGCTCATTTCCTTAGTGTGGATGTATTTAAATTCCTTAAGTAGATGATTAGTTATAGATCTATTTTACATAATGAACAGCTACCACTAAAAATAGCACTTCATAGTATCAAGAATTTTATTATTCTCATTTTTGCAATTAATTCTCTATTTTTTATAGGTTTAGCTTCCAGCCACTGTGTGTCTATCCTTTTTCTCATATTAGAAAGTTTTTCCTTATTGGAATAGTTTAAGATTAGTGTCAAATCACTTCATAACTTTTACTACATAAACAAAATGAGTTGATTTTTCTTAAGATTGTTCTTGTTGTTTTCTTCCAAAGAGATCAGATTATTTGGCCTTACTTAACTTGCTGAGGAAGGGCTATGTTGAGTAAGGCAAGTACATTCAAAGTTATCTATGTTATCAGTGGCAATCCAAAGAAAGAAAAGCTGTGGGAAAAAAGGCAGTCTGTGTTTACTTACCTTAGAAATGCTCCAGGCATGGGGCAGTCACCTGGTAATAGTTATTATAAAACAAACTCTTAGGTTTTTTGTATTATTATTATTATTATTGTGATTTTACTTTTTTCCTCCTTTTTTAATACAGCATCAGCATTTTTGGTTTTATATTATTACTATTATATGATATTACTGTTATTTCCTTCTTATCTTTGTTTAATTTCTACCAGGTGTGGTTATTAGTTAATTTTCAAGTCATTAGTGGAGGCTAAAAGGAAAATAAATTCCTGAGAATGAGGAATATAAATTATAATGCCAATATTGAAAAATAAGCAAATTTCTTTTTGTAATTGGATTTTAAGTAACTGCAGTTGTTGGATAATGGTAGTAGCAAAAGCCTTCAACATTTCTTTAAAATAATGAACAGAATAATCAAAGTGTTTTCAATAAGTTCAAAGTTATTCAACAAAAACTGGAGGTATTAAAATTTTACAGGACAGGCCCTTGTATTGGCATCAATTTTATTTTGTCTGGTTGGAGCCTATTTCAACCTGGTATTAATTTTGCATCTTATTAATTGCAGCTTTACCCATGCCAAATTCTTAATAATCTTGCTGGAATAAATGTTTTACCTTTTTAAGGGCTTTGAGGGAAAATTAATAACTTGATTTACAAAGGAATATGAAAAAAAAGTTATGCTGTCTTTCACTATAAATCACCCATAAAATTTATGCATTAGAGTTACCTAGTTTTATTACTATTTATAGTCAATTTTTTACATTTCCTCTTCCTCTGGATTTTGTCCATAATTACATTGCCACTTAAAAATTCAAGAGATATCACTGTAGGAGGGGTGGGCTAGGGAAAGAGTGGAGTTTTGAGAGTTTTAAAGAATACTGGATTCTTCTATATGTTCTCTAATACTGGCAACATCTTTTGACATTGCTTTTATATTATGTCGCTCTTTAAGTGAAATAGGTGGTCCTAACCTTGGTTTAAAGCACTACTTTAAGAATCTGGCTCCATTCTTCTAAAATTTAAAAAAAAATATTTAGGAATCTGAAAGACTATTGCAGTATCTCCATGTTTGTGTCTGTAGAAAAAAAATTGAATATTTATGTTACTTTCAGTATTTACATAGCAGCAGAGGGAAGATGCAAAGTGGGAAAATACTGTCACATTTGAAGGAAAATACTACTACATTAAGTACTGTTATGTTTGTCAATGAAATGGAATAACCTATGACAGCTGCAAACAGCTTTTATAAAAAGCTGTTTTTTATAAATTTTTATACAATTTTATACTAATGCGTCTTCTTTTTATTATTTTAAAATTTCTAATCATGTGTAGGAAATCCATTTTTTGTCCCCTCTGATCATGGGGTAGGAATCCTACATGGACACAGATAAAAGACGAAAGGCGCTCTTCTCCTTGGGACTGAATCCTGTTTATTATCAGGAGCCACCTCAGATCCAGGCAACACCTCAGGGGGTAACAGAGGCCGAGGCGTATGATGGTGTCCGAGAGAGAGAGAGCAAGAGTGTGTCCTCCGGGGGGTTTCGAGACCAGGGAAAAATGGGTGGGGCAGAACTGAGGGGCCACATCCAATGGGACACGGGTGAGGAGAAGGGAAGGGGGGAGCAGGTCAGGGAGAGCCATCACACCTGAGGCTTAGGTGGGGGGAGGGGAAATGTGTGTGGAATAAACCAATGTGGCATAATGCAATATAAAAACTATTCAGTGCAAATTCCCAATCACCAGTGCAAAACAACAACTAAATAACTATTTAGTGCATCGCAACAATCATGGATGCTCAGGACTGTTTTATTTTCTAATTGTAATGTATGGTACTGTAGGCACCATTACCATTACTCAGGCAACAAATTGTCTCACTGTATTTTCTCATCTTGAAGAGATGTTCCTTCAAAGCAAGTCCTCAGTTTTTTTTCTTTTTGTTGTGGATAGGTTTATTTGCTTGTTTTTGTGGTTTTGGTTTTTTTCTTTTCTTCGTTTGGGTTTGATTTTTTGTGGTTTTTATGGGGATTTTTTGTTTGTTTTTGTTGGTTTCTTTGTTTTGGGTTTTTGTTTTTCTTTGGAGTTTTTGTTTGTTTGTTTTTTGTGTTTTTGTTTGGGTTTTTTAGGGGTATTTTGGGTTCTTTCTGTTTGGTTTCATTTTTTTGGGGGGATAAGATACACTTCTGTTAACACATTGATGCTGTTTTGAAGTTGGTGACTTGACTTGCTTGTAAATATAACAGATATCTTACGGGGAGTTTTCATTTCTTCTTGCATTTTAGAAAAAAAATCACTGCTCTTACTTAATACTTTCTCTTAATGCATACACTTATATTTAAGTAATAGTAAAATAGTTCTTTTTAGTAGTGAAAAGAACATGCACGCCTAGATGTTTTGGAGATGTAGCATTGCCGTGTGCCCTATTGCTTCCTCCAAGCAGAATGTCCATACAGGCATTTCCTACAACTCTGGTGCTACTTTTATCCATTGCTTGCAACAGCAATTATGCCAACAGAAATATAAAGTATGGTAGTATCTAGGATAAAGGAAAATGTTTCAAATGAAAAACTAATTTTGACAAATTCAATTGCAGAACTTTTGTATAGGTACCTTCTTAGGTGTCTCATATTTTTAAGCTTTTTCTTGTTTTCTGTTTTCACAGTCTATTTATCTAATAAGAAGTAATCATTTTGAATTGCTTAAAAGGGAATTTTGTCTCATACCTTTTAGAAAGCAAAGAGGATCATTCTTCTGTAAGAAGAATGTAACCGATCATCCAGAAATAAACATAATATGTTTGGAAGCAATTTGCATGTTTCCAGTTTTTCTAAATGAAAATTAATTATTTTCTTCATTTAATCTGTTCATATTAAGCATATGTAAATGGTGATGGTCAAATCAGTATTACTGGAATTCCTAATTGCAAAACAAAATTGAATCTGGATAAGCACCTCAGAGCTGCTTTTTTCCTCCCTTGGTATATAAATCAATACTGTTTAACCACATATGTAGTATATTGTGGTATATTGTGATATTATTGAATCCTCATAAGTTTTTCCTATGCCATACTCATATCTATATCCATACAAAACTGTCTTATATTCTTCAATCTGCCATCTAACAAATCTTAAAAATTCTTCTGATGATTCAAAGCTTTATCTACACACAAATTTTAACCAAATAGATACGGATAAATATTAGTTTCCCATAGTCATCAAAACTCCCATTCTAAGTGGTAGTTTGCTCCACCGTAAGACAGGTAATATGACTTTTGTCAGTCTCACTTAAGTGTTTAGTAAAATTTTGGAGAAAATTATTCTGGGAATTATTGAAAAACAACTGAAGGGCAGCACAGTCAATGGTCACAGTGACCAGTTCTTCATGAGGGGAAAGTCCTGCTTGACATACTTAATTTTCTTTTATTATAGGGTAACCCACCTAGTTGATCAAGGGAGCCCAGTTGATGTAATCTTTTTGGATTTCAGTAAATTTTTTAATACTGTGTCTCACAGGATCCTTCTGGACAAAATGGTCAGAACTCAACTGCATAAACACATCATGTGATGGGTGAGCAACTGGCTCATGGTTTGGACACAAAGGGGTGTGTCAGGACCGGGGTCTGTCACTACTGGGGTTCCACAGGGCTTCATCCTTAGCCCAGTTCTCTCCCATATTGTCATAAATGACAGGGATACAGGACTGGAAGGAATACTGAGCAGGTTTGCAGATGATACAAAACTGGGAGGAGCTGTTGATTCCCTCAGAGGTAGGGAGGCCCTGCAAACAGACCTCAATAAATTGGAGTACTGGACAATCGCCAGCCATAGAAAGTTCAAAAAGCCATAGGAGGGCCAAGTGCTGGATTCTACATCTGGGATGGAGCAATCCTGATTGTACGTATAGATGAGAAACTGGAATCAGAGTTGTGGAAATGGACCTGGGGGA
Source organism: Vidua macroura (assembly GCF_024509145.1). NCBI lineage: Eukaryota > Metazoa > Chordata > Aves > Passeriformes > Viduidae > Vidua > Vidua macroura. The sequence goes on from NC_071573.1 coordinate 93,289,390, forward strand.
CCTGGTCAATAGCAAGCTGAATAGAAGTGAGCAGTGCTCTGGCAGCCAGCAGGGCCAGCCCTGTCCTGGGGGGCATCAGGCCCAGCATGGCCAGCGGGCAAGGGAGGGGATTGTCCCACTCTGCTCTGCACTGGGGCGGCCTCACCTCGAGTGCTGGGGGCAGTTTTGGACACTGCAATATTAAAAGGACATTAAACTGTTAGAGATCATCCAAAGGAGAGCAGCAAAGACGGTGAAGGGCCTTGAGAGGAAGCTGTAGCGGGAGCAGCTGACGTCACTTGGTCTGTTCAACCTGGAGGAGACTGAGCAGGGATTTCATTGCAGTTACAGCTTCTTGTGAGGGGAGGAGGAGGGGCAGACCCTGATCTTTTCTGGGTGCTCACCAGTGACCAGACCTGAGGGAATGGCCTAAAACTATGTCAGGGGAGGTTTCCAGACAACCTGGAGGTTGAATATCAGGAAAAGGTTCTTCACTCAGAGGCAGGCTGGGCACTGAACAGGCTCTGCAGAGAAGTGGTCAAAGCACCAAGCCTCAGGCACGTGGTGTGACTTGGGGCTGTCTTGTGCAGGGCCAGGAAGTGTACTCAATGATCCTTGTGGGTTCTTTCAAACTCAGGAAATGTTATGACAGAAAAATGCCATTTTTTGTCCACTGACTGTGAAAAGAGTAATGATTAGACTGGGTGCTTACTGTTTATGTGTTAAAATTTAGTTTCTATGAGTTAGATTGAAGGAATTCAAGTTAGTCCTCTTAACCCTCAACCATTTGAGGGTCTATCCAAAAGATTTTATGTGTTAGCATAGAATACCAATTATCATGGAAATGAAGATAACAAGATTTTGTTTAATAGTGTGTAATATATCTTCACAATGTATCTCCCATAAAGGAATGTTTCTTGTCACATTTCCTATATGCTTAGCCAGAAGCTTAAAACTTTTGTTTATGGTTTCTATCCAATTACTTTTTTTTCTAACTTTAGTATTAAAGAGGTGAATATTCATATTTGTTTTAAAATTGTTGTGTAAAAGAATTTCTGAGTCTAACCAGACTAAATATTATTATTTAAAGAATATATTACCATATATTTTCATGGGATATTCTATCAGGTTTCCTCCTCCATATGAAATAATAATTGCATTAAAAGTCTTGCAGTTATTTTTTCTTGCCAGGAACAACTCTCTTTTTGTGCTTCTACATAATTTTTGCTTCATTTTGGCTTTATTAGTCTTGATTTAATAATTAAATTTTGCATGTTAACATTGATATAATCTAGGAGTCCTAGAAGGTACATCAGGAGAAGATGAAAATGTATATTGTTTTATCTGACGCATATTGCCTGAAAATCATATGATTATTGTAACAATGGACAACCAAGGCATGGGGCCCTGCCAGCAGGGCTTTAGGAACAGCAGATCCAACCCGATCTCCTTTTAGATGACCCCCTAGTCGATGAGGGAAAGACTGTGGATTTTCTCTGCCTGTAGGCTTTTCTTTGGGTTCCAAATAAAAGCAACATAGTGCACTGTAAAGATCACCTAATCTAGTGGTGTAAGTTCCTCTCTACAGTTCATTGTACTAGACTTTTCCAATTCCAACACAGAAATGAGGTGGCCTGACTTTCTTTTTTAATACTGGGAAAGTTTAAACAACTAGCTTAGCTTGGATTATGCTTTTTTACAGGGCTAAAATTTGATTGAGATGCATTCTGCCTTGATGATCACATAGCAATAAACTTAAGTGAAGGGAAAACATAGTTTTTCCATGTGTTTCTTCCAAAAAAGGAGCATAATAAGGCTTGTGCTGAAAGCTCAAATCTGACCCAAATGTTGTTTCTACCCACAAAACAAAAGAAAAATTAACTGCAACACATGCAGTGGTTGATGTTGTCTGAGAGCTTACCCAGGAATATCTCAAAAGTTAGTATAAAGATAAAATGAAAAATTTTGTGGGAAATCACTGACTGTCTGCACTTTCGTGTCAAGTTGTTTGCAGAAACCTTTTGTATCAAATTACAAAAAGGTACAATGTCCTGATATATGTGCACACATATATCTAGTGCAACTACTCGCCAATACTGAACTCTAGAATTGCTTGCCTTAGAATTGTTCTTTAATAGAAACTAAGTCCATTTTCATACTTTATTTTATCTTAAAAAATCACAGTTTTGTAAATAACTTTTCAAAGAATTCTGAGAGATACCTTTGTAATTTTCTTGGCAATTCATGTCTAGTCATTATGTAGAATCACAGTTTAATGTTAGTAATTTATGCAAGGAAATTCGTGCTTTTGATTTCTGTGAACCTGCCTCCTCCATCTTTTTATGAGTTGGTAGTTCATATGATCTACCTTGTTATTGTATAATCCAACAGATAATGTTTTAATATACTTCCAATACTAGCTATACAATTTTTATATAGCTAATACAGTTAAAAAAAAGAAAACAAATTTCTTACTTCAGTCGTGAACAATTATCGCCAGTTAGTGGTGACTGGCATCTTTGTATCTTAGTATGTGATACTTCTGAAGCATTATGGCAGTGACTTGCTCCTAAGTATGAGAAAACACACAAGTTTCTGCACTGGTGGTCTTTCTAGTTATTGTTCAAAAAATTATTATTGTGTCATTATTTGATTTATAGTAGGCAAATAATTCAAGAATGAAACAGGTTAGATAACATGTGGGAATGTTTTGAAGTAACTGAGTTATTTAATTTTAATAGGTCATAAAGCTTGCTTTTGAAGAGTTTGAACTGGAAAGAGGCTATGATACTCTTACTGTTGGAGATGCTGGGAAAGTTGGTGATACCAGAACAGTGTTGTATGTGTAAGTAGACAACTTCAAAAATTTTCCTTGGAAATTTGCTGTCATGTTGTTTCTTCCAGGCTAGGATATATCTACTTAAATTTGCAATTTTAATGTATTGAACTTGATAATTAATGTAAGCTTAAAATTCAAACACTGTCAAAGAAGATTGTTCATTACAAAGTTCACTCCAAATCTTTAGTAGCATCTTTATACGCTTTAACACTGGGGACTAAAAACTGTAAATTGAATTTTTTAAAAGAAAATAAATGCTTCCATTAAAAAACAACTACCTGTATAACTGTAATTGCATTCACCAGCAATTAAGGGAATAAAACAATAAAAGGCTTGGATTTCAGCAAACAGAAGATACAACTTGTGTAAAAAAATGAGGCATTGATTGATATCAAAATTTGAATATTCAAAATTGGATTTGTGTATAAAGTTGTAATGAACATGCTTTATGGAATAATACAATGTCATATATTGATGGTATAGGAATTTAGATAAATTTGAAAGAAAATTCCAGACTAGATAGCTACTCTTAATATACAGCTCTTCAATACTTCTGGACTAATGGAAATAATAGAACCCTGTACAGATTAATTGATCTCATCTACCTTAACCATCACATTTTTGTTGCATATGCTCATTTTTTCTTACTGCATAATGAGGGCCTGTGGTTAACAAGAGATTTTGGCTATCGCTTTTAGAGGGTTAAGTTATCATGTGAATCCTGGTCATCAAACACAGAACAAAATTACAGCTTTGATAAATTATCAGTGACTAAATAAGAGAAATTAGCAGCATTTATGCCATAATAACATTACTTGACTTAGCATAAAATTCCGTTGGATAAAGACAATATTGAACACATTTGATAAAAATAATCCATTGTAGTTTTATATTTTGAGAGGGTTTTAATCCATATAAATAAATTGCCTTTATATGTTTCCTTTACTTAATGATAGCAAATAAGTGCTCTTAACACCCACACATTTTATTTTAAATAAACTAGAATGCTTTTGCAGGGAGAGATCCAAGGACAATAATTCCATTATATGTATTGGTTTAGAATAGATAAAGTTATTAATTGCTAATTTCTGAACTGTCCTATCCAAGTTCTTAGAAAAACCCTAGTTTAATTTGACTTAAAAGGTATTATAAAAAATTATTGAATTATTTGCTCAATGCTTGTTTTTCTTGGGTTGCAATACCAAGTATCTGCTACTGAGTAAATTGAATTCTATATTCTGAGTATCTGAAAAAGAGAAAATAAAAAAACAAAAATTAAAGCAAGCAAAAAAATACCCTGTTTTGAGGGCTTACACATTATACTAACAAGAAAAACATGAACTGGGAATGGATTTCCACACCTAAGTTTATTTTTTCTTGTATTTTGCAGACCAGTTGTATAATGCAACAGTCCTTCTGGTGAAGTTGATTTAATTACTTGTAACTATGACAAAAGGGTTTGCATTTTTTTTTCTTTTTGAGTTGGGATATGTTTTTGCTCATAGAGATTGCAAAACTCCTTGAGTCAAGTCTTTAAGTAGTAAATTTGCTATCCCAAACTTTTAATTGTTTTCTACATTCTGCATACTTCATATGTCAAAATTTGCCAAAATTATGTCAAAATTAGAACTATGTGTCAATTTTCTTTTTTTTACCTTTCCAGTTGAAGCCATTTAGTCTGTGACTACCTAGTTCACATCTATTTTCCTTGACTGTGCAAAAAATAAACATAAAAATTTAAAAATATTATTTTCTCATATTAATTCTTATATTAATTTAATACGCAGCACTCCATAATAACATCACCTCCTATAACTTTTTTTCACTTTAATAGCATTTTAAAAATCCTGTAGCCGACATCCACTTCTAAATCCATCACTGGCATTTCTAGAACTAGTACAATGTTCTCACTAGAGACATACTTTACTTCTAACCATTTCTTCAGTATATTTTTTTTGACTAAAATAGCAACTGTTTTATCCCTGTTACTCCACAGCCCATCACATAGGATTATGGTACAGTGTTGGTCCTACTATCTTTACTGTAAATTGTATGTTTGCTCAAAGTGAAATCTATGCAAATAAATTTATCTGCCTTTTGGGTAGCAAAATTAGAATTACAATGAAAATCATTTGAGAAACGAATTTATTAATAACTGAAATACACTGGAATACAGGAAGGCCCAAGGACAAAACTATAGTCTCATGATAATTAATAATGAATCTGAATTTCTACTGAGACAGTGTTCTCAAAGTTACTAAACACTGGAATATATCATGCATTACGAAATATGTAATACTTAAACAGCATCACAGATACGTGCCATTTCACTTGCTGTTCAGAAGGATCTTTCGTAAATGCAAAGTAACATCCCTCATAAAACACTAGGCCCACTTGTAGCTATATTATCATGAGAAAGTTCATAACTAAATGTCAGAGTGATTTTCTTATCAAAATTTTTTATTAGTTGGTTATAATAACATCTGTTACATTTAATGAGCTTTGAGCGGCACCTTGCAGTTTCTTATTAATCCCAGGAGAATGAAGGAGCCTACAGCGAAGACTTTTCTGGCTAGATTTAATTTCTAAATTTCTCATGGTATATTAAAGAAATAATACAACTTTTCTTACACTCTTCAAGCTTCTGTAGCAGACAAAATGCCTGAATTTCTGCAGAAATTATGCAGAATATCACTGTAGAATCTCATGCACTTGAGTCTAAAACTTTGCAGCTTTTCTGATTTAGTTTGAACACATTATAATAAAATACATATCTTTCTAAATTCAAATCTAATTCTAAGTATTTGAATCTTTCAGCTTAGCAGAAAATTGTCATGTCTCAACATATAAGCCTCAGCAGTTCCAGTTCTCAGGTGCTAAAGTCCTGAAGGTAGTAGCTACCTCTTTATTGGGTGCTTAACTGTAAATTTAAACATTCTAAACAAACCTTGTATTGTAAACAAACTCAAACTTTATAATGAGTTCAGTTGTGCCAGGTTGCTTATAAGTCAGTCAACCTATGAACACTGGAACTGTCTAAAGGCAGGTCAGTAAATAGGGAACCTTTAAATATTTTATGGAAAGAAGATTGAGGGAGTTGAGAATCATAAGATATAATGATCTTTCCTAGCACAAGCTTTCCATAATGTCTGAACTCTCATCCATTAGCAATTGCCTGCGTAACATCTAAGCTGTAGCACTACAGCTCCAGGGGAATATGAAGGAATCTTGATTAAAATGGAGAAAAAAATAGACTCCCCATCTTTATTTTTTTGGACAAAATTGGGAAAAAACTTAGGGAAAGTTTTAACTTCATGAAAGATAGCACTGAGATCATACAAAACCCAACACACTTTGGTGAAGAGCAAATTATTTCAAATCAATTTTATACATTTATTTGAGAGTCTATTTGGCATATTAATTGAGGATCTGTTGGGTTTTAATTTATTAAAGTATTTCATTTTAATATTTATGTAAACTTTTCTTAAAATCTAATTACCAATATCTTAAATAAATAAAGAGGGATATTCACATCAATTTTATGATTTTTATCAATTCTTCATCTGTAATCCTTACTTGTTGGAAAAATTAGTAGTCTTCATGGATTATGTAGGCTGAGATGTTTAGCTCTGGAAAACAGTAATACAACTTACTTAATAGTAATCTAAATATGCTTAGGTTATAAAGTTTTGAAAGCAGTTATTTCTTATATTTAACAGAGTTTGGCTAGAACTAGAACCCTTTCAAAATAATTCATTAGTCATTATTATATGTTTATCAGTCAGAATGTTTCCTTCAATGTCCTGTTTTCTCTTTTTAAATTCTTGTGTATTAAACTAACACATTGCTTTAGAAGGTCTGCTTTGCCTCCAAATGTTATGATTTATGTTTGTCTTGCAGCACTTACATTAAAGCTTAATTTTTAAAAATTATGTCCTTAAAACATGACTTTTTAAAGTATTTCCTGTATAGAAAAGTGTTAGTTGTTTTTCCTTCAATAAAAAGAAGAAATTGTACATTAGTGATTCAAAACCAATTCATTATGTCAGCTATTTCAGTACACAGTAAAAGCATCCATGGTAGTAAAATGCTTTTAGTAAACCTTTTCTTCTACGAAGTTTGGAAACTTACTGGTGGCTTGGAAAAGAACCTACCCTTTCATAACTGGTAAAAACCAATATTACTGGTCCTGGAGACCTTTCTCAATAGCTTGGATCTGGCTTCTTGTGAATAACTAAGCAGAGAGCGAGCTGTTGCAAAAAATTGCTTTCAATTAGAGTTGCCTTTTCTGACCTGTGATCTGTTCAGAATAGTGAGAAGCTCAGCTTAAGTTTGCCTCAGCATTTTTAATTTCCTTCATGTGGTGATGAACTGAGGTCATCACCACATGAAACGAGGTTAGCAGCAGCCAAACTGCCTGAATGGCTGGTCTGCAAGTCTCTGTTCTTGAACTTCCATATTATCTGATCTTGAGATGATTACAGACTGTGACAAACTCAGAGTCAGTAACAGCATGTGTTGGTAGAGAGATCTGCATTCCCTAAACATTTGATCTGCTTTATCTTCTGTCCTAGTTGAAGGATGTAGTTCTATCTATGGAAGCATTTTCAAGGAATAAAACCGAACAGTAACAACAACAAAACCCCAACCAAACCGGCAAATAAAACAAAACAAAAACACACACAGAAACTACCACCACCACAAAAAAAAAAAAAAAAAAAGACTACATTTTATTGATTTCTGCCTTTGGCTTCTTTTTTCAGTTTTGGGGGGGAATTGTTTTCTCCCACTTCCTTCCATTCCAAAAGTCTTGGCCCTCTTCCTATACCCCTAGATGTGAATTTGAGGAAGCAATTGTATTTTGTTTGGTTCGTATCTACCATCTATGGAAAGACCACTGGCATTTTGAAGGGAGAAGACTCTTCCTATTTGATCGGTTTACCTTATTCAGTTGTGGCTTTTTTTTTTTTTTTTTTTTTTTGCTTGCATTCCATAGAGACATTTATATTAATTGAAAGTGTTCCATCCTACTCATACAGATTTAGAATTTCAGGGTTCATCTTATCTGTGTTCAGAAATTATCAGTGTAGTTCTCATACATTAATCAGATTACTGAGAATAAAGAGAGCCACTTAAACAGTTGTTAGTTGGTAATGCATAGGTTTACACATCTAAATAGCCATTGAGAAATTTTTGGAGAAAAACCACAAGTTTCCAGTTGTCCTTCAATGTATATGGAATCTTTACATTTTCTTTCTTTTTATATGTAGTTCTGCAGGCATCTCCTAAACTACTTTTGTTTAAGTTACTCACTGTCTGGTGAGGTATCTTCCTTTCCTAAGCTGGCTATATTATTCATTTAAATGAATGTCCCAACTTTATCAACATTCATTCTTTTATCAGCAAGAGAATATTAAATATTCTGACTATAGCTAGCATCACTTTGAACCTGTACAATTCCAAATTAATTTGGTAAGCAGCTCAGTTTTCAGACTAAGCAGCTGCTTTATTTTCATTCTTACACAGGTCAAACTGAGCAACCTAGCTATTTATCATTGTTTCCTGATTTCCTTACTTATCCAAGATAAACACTGTTTGTGTGTTTGCATATGCTGAGCTATGCAAATGGAGTTTTTCCCTCCTTTTCTGCACCTATAGTATCATAATAATCAAATACTTGCTAACAGATCATAACCAGAAATCCTATAGATCATATTAGAGCAAACTCAGCCATTTTATCAGCAGTTCCAGGTGCTATGTTCAGTAGTAATTAGTAAGCCCATTCTTCTCATATGGAGATTGTGGTTTTAAATTTTATTTTCAATATATCTGAGTAAGAACCCAAATTATTGTAGATATGGTATATAGTTTCTTGTTCATAACCTTGACTGAAGACAGAGAATTCCTATATTTTGTCTCATGGTTCCTCAGTTCTCACCTTGTTTCTGCTCAGTCTCTCCTTTTATTCTATCTTTACATTTAACAGTATTAACAACTGGTTTACTATATTTAAATAATATGTTTTTGGAATAATCCATACACTGTTTTCTTGATAAATTCTGCTTCTAGAACATCTTATCTTGGTTTGGCACATCATTAGTTTTACTTAACTGATGCCTGTTTGTTTTGCATAATCAAGACTGAGGGTTGGAAGAAAGACAGAGAATTTTCTGTTTTGTGTCTGATAAAAGTTTAGGTAGTGAGATTCTATGGCCACTTTTTATGTGTGACTTTTTCCAATACTTTTTGTAAAATTGTATACCTATCACCAGGATCTGAATGGTTGTTCAGGACTAGAACCTGATTATGCACTTGTTTTTCACTATAAAGAAGCAATATTTCCTAATGATTCTTTTTGACACACAATTTTTTGATATCAGAATTATAGATGTATAAGTGATACTACTGACAAGCGCTGAAGTTTTATGATGGGATTCACCACTTCGCCTTATATGTGTTGTATACTGCACTGTACTTACCTATACAGAGCTATGACACGTTGCTGAGTGAGAAATAGCAGTTTCCCGAAATTTGAGAGATCATTCTGAGTTATTTGAATGGAGTAGATGTGATTGTAGTAAATTCTGGACACACAGGCTGTAAGGCATGTAAAGCAATTTTCTTCACTTTTAAAAAGCATGGCAGAAAAGCAATACTGATCCAAACAGGTGAAAACTAATTCATACAGTCACTCTCATCTCTTACAACTTAATTACTTAATGGAAAGTTTAGGTGGGAACAGCTTTATTGGAAGTGTTTAATCATTGTTGAATGCAGTCATTCAAAATATTTTTTCTATTACTTCACATAATGTTCTATTTAATATAGAATAGTTAATTTTATCATAAAAACAACTGATTAAAACAGGATGTGAATAGCTTAAAAGCCAGTGTTTTGTGGTAGTGGTGGTGATAGTAGTAGTAGTAGTAATTTATGCATCTACAAATGACTTTGCCATTTATCCTACATACAGACTCACTGGATCTAGTGTTCCTGATCTTATTGTGAGCATGAGCAACCAGATGTGGCTTCATTTACAATCTGATGACAGCATTGGCTCACCAGGATTCAAAGCTGTTTATCAAGGTATGAGCTAAATTAACTATTTTAAAATTATGTTGTCACTTACTTCATTATACCCCAACAAATTAATTTCAAATAGGCATTTAGTCCTTTCACAAACTTAAAGAGTTTTTTATGCTGTCTCTGTTGACAATTAATAGTAAACGAAGACATGGATTTGCAAATACCTACAAAATAAGTAAAAATATTTGCAAGTAAAAATGAAATTTATTGTGCTAATACTTTTTGCTGAAAGGTCAATAGAAACTACAAATTTCTAATATATTTGAAGAGTCTTAAATTTTACATTCTGCTAACCCATATCATATTGGATACTATTTGAAAAATATTGTTAATATTCTAATACTTTATTGGGGTAGTTATAAAACTTATTTTCATGCCTCACTGAGAATCTTCACAGAGCTAAGTCAAAATTAGTATGTGATGAAAATAACAGAATAGATATATTGTATATTATTATGGAAATTAGGAAGTTGTATAGAATTGTGGAAATTTAACTAAAAAAAAGATCTAAGTTACTCTAGCCTCATTTGTGTTGCTTCTGTCTCAAAGAAAGAACTTTTGCAATATAAACATCATTTTTTTTTGGTGTTTTTTTTTTTTTTTTTTTGATGGTGTGAAATTCAGTACCTTCTGAAGTTGATTAATTGTATTAAAAAATACCTGATATCCCTTAGTATGCATGCATGTATGGAATTTTTCCCTTTTCAATACGTTGTATAGACCTGCAGCTAGAAAGAGCTCTTTCTTATTAACATCTGGTATCATTTTCTGTTAATTTCCATGTTAATTAGTTCACCTTAAGGATAAGGGAAAACACTTGATACTATTTTCAATAGTACCTTATGGGCATATATGATTAAAATAATTTGATAATAATGTTGTAAAAATTAGTTTTGTACAAAAAATGCTGCAAAACATTGAGAGACTTTTCACAGTTCAATAACTCAAAGTATACCCTGTTTAAGTGTTTCACTTCATTTTTAGTTACCTTACTGTTTCATCAATACCAAAACAGGCAAAATAAAGAGTGAAAAGTTATGGAGATGTTAACCTCAAGTTTAGAAAGTTATACATTTATTGCACTAAGGACATTATGGCTTGCCTGAGCAGGTTTTTAGAAGTAGAGTCTGTGGCTGTGACATATTGTGAACATTGAAAGGAACAGGAACGGGAAATATTCCCCAGTGGTCAGTGAGGAAACATGATGTTACTTCTCCACACCAATAGTTTTCTACTAGTGGTCTCTCCTTTGAAGCAGGTGGTGGTAATAGCAGTAATTAGGGTTATACTGCCACCATTATTTTTCCCTAACACTGTATTTCTTTGGGACTCACTCAAGCTCACTATTTGTTATTCCCATTCATGGTACTGATTGGAGCACGGTAATCAGATCAACTGTTTTACATTCATAGTTTAAGTTTCTGTGTGCACATATTGCTGGATAATATTTGAGGTGTTTTAATTATTACTATTGACTTATTTTATGCACCATGTTTTGGTTTTCTTTAATGTGAACTGAAATCAACAAAATAAGGAAAAAAGAGGAGAAAGAAGGGGTGATTCTCCTGAGGGTGGCAATCATTTCCCATGAGAATCCTCCATAGAAATACAACTGAGATTTGCAGTCCATGGCCATGAGAATAACCATATGAGAACAAGAAAAATTACAGAGGCTCTTGAAACACTCTCCCAGTTGATTAAATGTGATGTACAAGAGCTGTGAATGAAAAATCAGATTTAAGGCTTGTAGCCCTTCTATGGCTAAGACATCAAGGAATCTTAAGACATTGCACCATGCATTAAGCCTGTATCATTACACAGCTTAAGTATGTTTTATTGCATGAGTAGAATCACATACTCTTTATCTCACAGAACCGTACCCCTTCTTGTCCCTTCTGTCATGGTTTTATCTTTTGCACTTGAGTAATTTCTCGAGTCTGTGTTTATTTAGAAAGTATATTGTCTTTAAAAAATTCATTTGTGAAATGCATTCAGTGGAAATAGTGATTATATAGTGGAGAGAGTGTGTTGGCACAAGTTATGGATCTGACAATTTACACTGTTTCCTCAAACCAAAATTATGAACTTTACCTTCTCGTAACCCTATGAAAAAGTTTAAAAATTTAAATAATATATATCAGACAATTTATATTTTCTGCTAATAATTTCTTTCTGGAATTTCTAGTGTAAATTAATCTGTTGTCATTTCTCTATTTGTCTAATGATGTTATTTTATTTATGGAGTTCAACCTCTTACTTCTGGGGACTTTCTGCAAACACCTGAAGTACACAAGATGCATTTTGCAGCAGCAATAGCATCTCTTTGATGAAGTATATTGTTATCACTTGACAGTTGGATTTTGGCTTTCAGTCTTGTTTTCCAGCCAGTTGTGGGTTTTTCTGCAATTTTTTAGTTTTGCAAGTCAATTTCAGAATTCTGAAGTGTGAAATGTTTACAAGTTCAAAAGTATAGTAAATGTTTTAAGATGAAGGTGAATTATAGCTTTTTTTCTCTTTTTAATTTCAATGTTCTCATTAGTTTTATTAGCATTTTCTCATCTTTTATTGTTGATGAAACTTTTAACCATCTGCATTCTCAATACATTTCCTGCTTTAGGCTAAGTATAAAGTTTAAACTTTTGTCCTGTCACAAGGTGCCTGAATAAATATTCTTCCTCTTGTTTAGCAAAGAACCTGTCTAAAAATAGAATCTCATTTTAATTGTGAGAAAGTTAATCGATTGTGACATGTAACCTCAAGGATACTGTCTTTGTGATTTCAGTTAGCTAAAAAGAAGGCAAACTGCAGTCTTTGATGCCTTATACATGTTATGTAGACACAAAGTAAAGGACATCCTTATTTGAATCTTTTTTCCCAAAAAGTTGAGAGTTTTGCTCAGGATTGGAACATGATTTCTCACCCTCTTGGGATATGTTTTACAGCTCACCAACTGACTTTTGTCTTTGTATAATTTTTTTTTTCTGTTACTACTTAAATGGTGTCATAGTCCATAGAAAATTCTTACTTTAACTGAACTTTATCTCACTTTAATTATTAAGAAAGGGTATTAATGATGAGTTTACCTATCTTACATTATTAGCATGTCCACGTAAAAACAGCATGAAATGATGGTTTTAAATGAACTGATATGCATAACAGATTTTATGTATGAATAATGAATTTAATTCTATTTACAATTTGCCTAAGGCATTAAGAGAGAGGCAAGTCTTCCCAAGTTCTTTTGCCTCTTCTTTGGCTCACCTTCAGAAGCATGTTAATGTCAGAGAGATGTAGGGTTCTCTATATTCTCACTATTCCAGTTTTTGTCATCTGACCTGTCATGTTTTTTGGACTGCAGAATGCAGCTCTCCAAAAGTTGGCGCCACAAGAAAGATTTCAGACATAGGTCCTGTAGAGATGATTCCTGGAAAGAGTTTTGAATACAGGGCAATAACGCTGTATTGGTATCGCTGTATGCACTGGAAGGTGACCGATGGAAACACAGATGGTAAAACAAGTGCTGTTACCAGTTTTTTAACTCCAGGAAACTGACAAACAGCTACCATGTTAGCAAATACAGAAGAGGTGTCTTGGTATTTTTCTGCCAGTCATACTTAATGTCACACATTACAAAGACAAAAATAATTTAAGCATTACTTCTATGTAATTATTAAGTAAAATACAAGACTACAGCAACCCTAAACTTTGATGATAAAGCTTCTAAACCATGTTAGAACCATATTATTATTGCTAAAATAGAAGGTTGTTAACCCATACAAAAAAAAAAAAAGTAAAAAAGCTGAAGAATGATCCTACCATTATTTTTTTTCAAAAAACCCTAATTTATAGAATGTATTTCAAAGTCCTTCATTCTCTGTTATAGATCCCAGATATCTTAACAGAATGGTTTAAATACCTTTCAAAAAGAATCCTTTGAAAGCATATTTTCTGTGAAAAGGCCAGAAATTTAAATTGTTCTGTCTTTGAAGAATTAGATGCATTGTTTCAAAGGATCTAAACTGAAATGCTCTCCAATTATTATTAATGCCAGTTTTCCTTACTGAAGCCAAGATGACCAGGTGTCACTCCATAGGTCTTCATAAATTAAACAAAATTACATTATGTATTTCACAGCTGATACTTCGTGGTAAAACCCACTAACATTTCTCAATGTGTATAGAGCACTATAACGTGCTGCTTTAAAACTAAAATTTTCAACCAAAGAAAAAAAAGAGATGGAAACATTTACAGAAAAAAAAAATGCAGTATACAGGCTATTGTTAAGAGAGTTTTCAGAGTTTCAGCAACAGAGCTGTTTAAAAAGTAAATTATAAAAATGGACTGTAAGTTTTAATTATGTTTCTAATATAATTTTTCCTTTTACCTGGGTATTTAGTAAGGTTATGAAAGACCTCAGTGTGTTTTCTCCATACAAGGGACATATCTGAAATCCTCATATGCAGTCTTCTGGAAGAATACCATAAACAAGCTGAATGGTAATCATGATGAAGATTGTTGCTGTTGAAGTTGCTTCAGTCTGAATAAAATTTTAATATACATTAGAACAGTGCATGACATGTTCTGACCTCTCTGGTTAAATAGGTTTAGGCTCACCACGAGTTCTTATTTTGAATAAATAAACTGATTACAGATTTTTTTTTAAGGTCTAACCTTATTTTTAGTCCTGCCATGCAGTGACTCTTTTTTTTTTTTTTTTTTTGTTTTGATAGTACCATATATATAAAGAACAACATGGCATACACACTAGTAAATATAACATGCACAAAGTGATGAAAACAATATGATGCCACCACCTTGGGGTCCCAGGATGGTCTGGTAACACCAACAAAGTATGTTGATATACTAACACTATAATTTTACAAGCATGCTTTTTTTTCCAGTTTGTTGCTGGTTATGGGCTAAAGCAAGGACTTTTTTACATACAATAGGTAAAGAATTTGTGTTTAAAGTAATTTCTTATTCATACACCTTTTTTTTTAGGTTAGTTTTCTTCTTGAGCTGCATTCTATTTTGTTTTGGCCACAAGTGAAGACCACCCATGCCCAAATTTGTCCAGCTCCAGCACATGTGATCTAATGTAGTAGGTAGGCAACTTAGAGTCAACAGGAAGATTTGATTTATGCCACTTCTTAATATTGATTCAAGCATGCATTTACCTGTTAAGTGGATAAGTTAGGCACAGTCATTGCCATGCATATCCAGGTCAGGATAATGCAGCATGTTACTGTGGCAGACCTTGTAGCAGTATCAAACAGTGTTGTTAGGTTGCAGTTGCAGCCAAAAAAAGGACTGATGAGGTGAATATGTGCCTGAGTTTGGCTTATTCCATTCATTTTATGGGTGCGTCACATCTATATATAGGTGCTCTATGGCTCTCAGCATGCAAAGTGGATCATGCAGCCAGCTGATCATTAGGCTGCTTCCATGCTTGTGGTTCTATTGGCTGTAACACACTGACATAAAAGCACATGACAGCTTGAAGTTTTAGGTGTGAATGTTTTATGATTTTATTATGCTTGAGATTTTTCTCCCATTCAGCCCTGTAAACCTGTAATACTGGTAAAAATATTTAATCTTTTGACTTCTAGACTCTATGATAACCAGTATAACAACATCTGTTTTATAGCCTGTTTAGAACTCATTTTGTATTCCTGACTTTACATGGTTATATAAAGTAATTAAGTTATTTCGCTAGCCTATCCTTTAGTTCATAACAGTGTTATAAAGTAAATCTAGTGACTCAGTGATATAATTCTAGCATTTTATGTAATTTGAAGTTATTAAGAATTCTTGGAGATGTCAGGAAGTATATCAGCTCCTGCAAGCAGCTGAAAATGCCAGACTTACAACTTTTATTTGTATTGATGCTCAGCTGAGCAGTTAAGCTTGTAAGCTCTTCATTATTATTGTTTGGAAGAAGATTCTTCTTTCTACTTGAGACTAGTAGAAAAGTACTTTCAAAAACATATTTCAGCTGGTCAGATAAATGTCAATTATCTTTTTACATACAATTACATTATATAACCATGTAGACTATTAGTAAACCTTAAATCAATGCTGTCTCTTACAAAAACATAACAACCTTATAAATGTTATTACACTACCAATATTGATATAAAACTTTGCTACTGCTTGGATGTTTAATAAAACCTGTGCTGAAAAAATAAATGGAATTAAGACTTGCTAGGACTTTCAGAATTGGACATGCACACAGGGAAATCATTATTTACAGTAATGCTTAGAAAGGAAACAGATATAAGTAATTCAGGTGAAAACTCTGAGTTTCTTTTGCTTTAACCTTTTCTCTCTTTCCTAAGTTTTACATATATTAAGTTTTCTTCTTGTATTAGTTTTGTATGTATTATTTAAACATTATTCAAGTGTGTCCTTTTGGAGAGCAGGCAATAAATATGTTTCATGTGAATATTTTTATTTATTAAAGCTACTTGGTTCTGTGGAGAACTCTCAGAGAGTTCTATCAGAATACTGTATGAATGAATCTGTTCATAGTGCTACAAAGGGCAGGTTAGTTTTTTGGATGGGCAAATGTCAGTCACTTAATTTCTGCCAGTGTATTATCAATCATTTTAAGAAGCTTTCCTATGTTTTTGTCTCACCTTTTTAGAGTATGCTATTCAGATAAGCCTAGAACAGGCATTTGTCATTTTCAGCATACCTGAATTTTCTTTCAAGAAATAAATAGTACCACCAGTCGGTTACTAATAGAATGAAAAGAGGCACACTAAGTTACTGAAAATACTGCAGCAGTTTCAAAGAAATTTTTAATATTGGGAATGTGCCTGAGGTTTGTATAGTATTTGGGGTGGCATACAGAACACACTTTTCGTCTAGAAAATACACGTGAGCTTGAGGAACATAATATAATACTGATACACTTTAACTTGTTGAGTGTTTTGCATATTTATATATTAGCCGACTGTAGTGAATAAGACCAAATTTGTATCCCTGTCATAATCCTTTACTAAACAATCCCAAACAGAAGCTCAGTGAAGAGAATAAATAGGAGTAAGCATGCAGCTCCCTATAATTCTTATTCTCCCTCCTAAATTAACAAAATAACAAAGCAAAAACGGCCAGATGAATTACAAATTTGTTAAGTTAATGATTTTTAATTTTTAATTTTTATATTAATTGTGTAACTCTGCTTCTTATGTCCTATTTTTATTGGAGGACTTTTCAGATTTTAATATCATTATGCTCAACTCTGTTCCACAGAAATACAATCAATGTCTGCTACTCATCTCAGTCAGCTTAAAGATTGACATCTATTTGTTCAGTTATGCTGTTTAACAATGTATTAATCTCTTTTGCTATAGCCTTTAATACAATGCATTCTATTGTGCTAATCATGGACATTGTCAATATACTGCATAAGAAGGTGCATGTTAAAGGAATTAAGGACTATCTTTATTAATGTGTCCATTACTTAAAATTCAGAATTTAAAAAGTAAAATACCCCAAAACTCTTGGAACTTTCCACATTTACAATTTGTTTAGATACAGCCAATATACAGTATGTGTATTCTTTCTTAGTTATATGATATGACTGGAGCTGGGAAGCTGCTGCCTCCTTTCACCTCCAGACTGCAGCTGTGTCTGACTGATGACACATACCTCATTTATATCTTTTCAGCTATTGATTTAACAGGTTAAGTTTAAACCCTTTGTTTGCTTCTCTTCATAAAATTATTCAACGTTGAAACAATAACATGTTGTCTCTGACTAAGAGGGAATTGTTATGTTTTAACTCAGCCAATGAAGATCATTCTGTTAGTCAAACTTGTTTGGAAAGTAGTTTCAGATAATAGTTAAACACATTCTGTGTAGAAAATAGCGTAGATATTATTATAGATTTAATATTTTATACTTTTTTTATTCATGTTCATTGTTTAGTATGTTTGACCTTAACATAAATGTTAGTTCCAGACTTTAAATTTTTAATTAAGTTTTACCGTGGCTTTTAAAAACCATTATTAACATTTGATGATTTTTTTCAAAGACTAGGAACAAATTGGAAAAATAAAACTGGCATAGAATAAGATTCTAGTATTGTATATTTGAAAAATAAATATAAGTAACTTATCTTTTGGAGACTTTTTTGTTTATTTTTTTACTTCTGACAGGTCTTTGTACTTTATTCCTTTGAATGAAAACAAACAAGAAACATAACTGAACAGTTTATTCTGAGTGTTTGAAACATAAATCCTAGTCTTTGCTTCTTAGCAGATACAGCTCAATTTGAAAGTTTGATCAACAATTTAATAATTTTAGGTAAACAGAAATAGATGTTTTACTGTTAAAACTTCCTCTAATTTTTTTAATATAGAAAACACCGCAGTGTATGCACCATGAACTTAGCTGTCCTTTGATGTTACTTAAGAAGATAGTCCTTTCACTCTTTAGACCAAAATAATTCTCTTTTTGTAATTTGCCTTATTTAATTCATAAAGTGGTGATATACTCAGAATTTCCTATTAATATCTACAACTGAGATTGTTTGGAATACTTAAGCACCTTCCATACATTCATATAGTTCCTGCAAATAATGGTCAGACAGAAAGATGCATCATAACTAGACAGCAATAGATAGCATGTTATGATTTTTATTTTTGAATAAGAATACTTCTTATAGAGAATTTTATTTTTGTGCCAGTTTTCTGTATTGTTTTACTGCAAGGTTCAAACCATGAGAACTATATTGCCCCGTCATTTTGAAGCCTTTGGATGCGTGACACACTCTGTGGTTTCGAAAATCAAACACTTGATTTTAAATGAGTAATAAATCAGCTGTTCATGTTGTCTCACCAGTGGTGACACTTGGTTTAAGATTTATTTTCATGTCTATGTTACTTTAAGTAAACAACCTTTTTCAATCAGTAATGAAGGAATTGATTAAATATTTGATGACTGACACATGTTGGGCTGTATTGAAAGAGTCATAGAAACATTAGGTTGAAAAGGACCCTGAAGATCATTGAGTCCAATTGTTAACCTAACATTGCCAAGTCCAAAAATTCTAATATGGATGATTTTTTTAAGTATATCTATCAAAATAAAGTCTGAATGATCTGTGAGAAGTGATGCTCTCCCTGAAGTCAATCAACTTTAAAGAAAGCATTTTTTTAATAATCTTGATATATATTTAATTTTTTCCTCTGAGGCAAAATGCAATACTATTGCAATTTTATTAAAACAAATATTTATCTGGAACAAAACAAAAAAAAAATTTTTGGAGTCAGACTTTGACTCTCACAGGATTTTCTGTGCATGTATATGCATGATGTCAGCATACTAAGTTCTTTTTGTGATACAACACAGGGTAACTTAATAAAAAAATGCTAAATGAATATTCTTATTATAAGCTGAAGAAAAAGATAAAATTACCCTAAGACACTGTACACAAAATCCTGCTTCCAGTTAAAGCTTTATAGTAGCCATTTTAAAAATACATGTATATATATTTATAGATATATAAAGGGTATTTCACATACTAGAATAATATGAAAATCTGAATAATCTCTCCCCTCAAAATTTACCCAAAATTTTTCATATTGTGATTTTTTTGTATGTGTTTTAGAGTTCATTTTATACCACAAAATTAATTCAGTAAATTTTTCATAAATGTTTAGAATAATACAGCTAATCTTATATTTACTGTTATTATATGTAAAGACCATGTTCTGGTTTTTAAGATAACCCAGCTATAAAAGCTGGTGTTCTTTTGATGAAAAACAGCGATAAAACCCTGCAAATAGGAACTACCTTTATTTTTTTAAAAATGTCTATTATATCTGCAAGCAGGTACTCATAAATGTTAAAATTAACAAGGTGTGATAAATTTAAAGTACAGATTTAGCTGAGTAATCTACCTTAAATCCCTATGTAAGCGCTCTTCTTCAGTGACATTTTGACCTTTCATAACTACAACTTAATCTTCTTTGAAAGAAGAATACAAATCCACTGAAGAGGATTAAATTGCAGTGATCTGAGGACAATGGCGCACCCAAGTGAGTAGTTTGGTATCAGCAATGATGAGAGAGACAGGGAGACTAAGAAGTCAGAATCCAACTTTATTGTGGACTACATATCCATTCAGACTCTTTATACTATTCTAGGAAGGCTGGTAATGTTTTACGACAATGATTGGATTAATCATCACGTAAACAAACTTATACATTTTACAATATCTCTTGCTTGCAGAGCTTGATGTAATTTTCTTTTCTGGTAAGTCTTGATTTAATCTTCAGCTTAGTCTTGATTTAATCCTCAAAGTTCTGTTTGCTCTTGCCAAGGCATCCTGATTTGATAATCTCTTATGCTAACCAGGTCCAAAGTCCATCATCTGTCTTGGGTGTCCCAACATCTTTTCATGTGGCTTTAATGGCCGTAGTTGTGTTCTTTCCCTAGTTAGGGAGAAGTGTGTTTGTGTACAGGTTTTTGTGGTTAAGCCCAGCAGGGGCATGAAAGTAGAGATTCTCCACTTTTCCTTTGAGTGGCCAGACTTGGTGGGACAATCTTTTCATGGCTGAGATGCTACCCCTAGGGTTTAGGGGAGGGAGATCAGAGATGCTTGTCATAGGCAGACCAGGATATACAAAGGTACAAGGGTGCCTGCCCAGGGCTTTATCATCAGAGTGTTGGTGTATGGCATCAGTGTTCTCCATACAAATCTTTACCTGAACTGAATTTCATCCAAATCCTTGGAGTCCTGATTACTGTCCACTGTAGACCACCTCCACCACTGCTAATTTCTAGTAAAGGGTGTACATTTATTTAATAAAAGTGGTGTCTTAGGAATGCTGTACTGGAATTCAGCACAACCCACAAAATGATATTTTTGTATAGTAGATTAATTTTAGCAGTTATTGAGATTTTAAAAAGATCTGGAATTTCTTGTTCATATGCATTTTTCCATCTTTTTAAGCTAGGCTAGATTCCTATTATCATCTCATTAAAGTAAATAGCGTTTTTTAGGATTTTGATGCTTATTAGTATGGTTTTCTTTTAGTTACTAACACCATGAAAAGAAAACATGGTCAGGTTTGGGTCATTAAACACTATCTGCATAATTTGTGCCTTCATTATAGTATTTATTGAATTTCTTAATTGTCACTGTTGATTACTAAGTCACATGATTTCAAATGTAAAATTATATTTGAATCTCAAATATTATTGAAAACATCATACTGGTAGTTGGTACTAAAAAAAGATCTGTGGGAAATATTAAGCAACAGTTGAAGATTTTGATTCTGACATGCAGCTGTCTATTAGTGAGATCCTCTATAAAGAACATTTATTTCACTAAACAGTTCTTCGGTACTTTTTATCTTTCCCAAGTCCTTTCAACCACTGCATGATTTATCTATTGAGCTCATAAACAGACATAAATTTTACACTTTGACTGAAATTGATGTGACATACTAACACCTCAACATGCTACAAAGTCAGCATATTCTTCAGAGTAGCATTTTTTATATTGCTCTCTCATTTTATTAGCAATTTATATTAAAGGGGTTTGTTATTCAGATGAAATAATGGCTTATTTTTATGTTGTTGTGAAATTTGAGAAAAACAATACTTTGTAATCTAAAACATTATCAATAACAAATTTCATTGTGCATTTGTGCATTTTGTGCATTTGATTTCTTTGTTGTATATATAGCAGCATATAAAAAATCCATTCAGACTCTTTATTATACATAAGAATTGATGAATTAAGTTAAGAAAAAGCTACAATGATATCTTAGCATTGTGTGTGTTTGCCAGCTCAGTTTGCATATAAGCACTTCTGAAAACTCAATTTTATTCTAATCATGATGAACTAACAGCATTTACTAGAAAATAGATTATCTGAAATATGGAGTCTTGGTGCTCTCAGAACACTACTTATAAAAGACTGTAGATTGAAGGTTTTTAAGTGCAAAATGTAATGAACTACAATTAAATGGGATATATGTGCAAGTGAAGCTGAATTCCATGAGTTAACTGTCAGTGAAAACCAGTTTGCTACTGCCTTGTACCTTCACCCCTCCTCTGACCTTTCTGGGCCAGCATAGCCTCTCTTCAGTAGGACATTATGCACCCTTCTTGGGAAGATTTTAAAAGAGCATTTCCTTTACAATTCCCTTTTAGGCTTGGCATTAGTAATGTTCTCAAAAGGTCTTTATTTTTCCTTTCAATGTCCAAAGAATAGTGTGATGCTGAAGGAACTTTTAGAAAGCAGAGTACTATTTACTTTAAAACAAAATCATCACAAGTAGATGCAAAAGAAAGCAGTGAATATTTTGCAAATACTCTAACAACATCAGTTGTAATATAAAAAATAAGTGAAGTACAAGTCCTTGTAATATACATATGTAAATTGTTTCCAGTCTATATCTCCAGGTATGCATGTTTATATGTTTTTCCAGTTGGTTGAAAGAAATTTAGGACCATTTCTATCAGGTAGTGAATAAACTTGGCTTTGTTTCAATGCTAGAGAGTGATATTAGCATGTGTGCACTTGCATAGACTTCCTTGTAGAACTAAGATTTTAAGTGCTTCATAAAGAAAAAAAAGCCAGAAGATATAAACCTTTGTTGATATTTCCTATGATTTGCAGTACTCACCACATTTCAATCTGTCTTTGATAATTCCAGGGTTTTAACATTTGTGGCCACAGTTTTCCAATGTCTATATGACCTCTGAAACAGTGAAATGTTTTTATATGGTCACCTTTATAGAGAACATGATAAAAAAGCTTTAATCTGTTAATTTTTCTATTGTGTTGTATTAGCATGCTGTAAAAAAGATTACTGAGTTTTGGTGAGTATCATTCCTCAAGTTTATTCAACTTGCAACTGAACTTTGCTGGACTGTGTTTCCAAGTATTATCATATTAAGTTTGGTTCAAAATCTAATCAGCTGCTTGGAACCACGGCCAGAGTGTTTTCCTCCTGTGTTTCTTTGGTAAAATTAATATGCAGAGGAAAGAGGAGGAATTGTAACAGATTTTAGCAAGAATCGGATGCAAAAAAAAATTCAATTTTTATTTTTTCCTAATTTCCATTCATTAACATAATTCCATTTTTAATTTCAACTCACAATATGCTCAAGAAAAGTGGGTGCAACCTATTTATTTGGTTGTCTTTTAATCTGCCAAGATTGAAAATGTATATAATATGACTATACCTGATCTGTTTGCTTCTCTACAGTCGAGACATTTGGATGTGCTTTCCCCAGAACATGTACCTGATAGGAGCAACATAAATAAAAATTTACATTTCACCCCCCTTGTGCTATTTGGAAAAAAACCAACAAAAACAAAAACTCACAAACAGCAAACCAAAACAACACTGTACTTGTCAAACACTTCTTAAAAAGAATTTTTTTGGGTTGTTTTGTTTTGTTTTGTTTTGTTTTTTTTGTGTTTTTTTTTTTTTTTTTTGTTTTTGTTTTTTTTGTTTTTTTTTTTTTTTTTGTTTGTTTTTTTTTTTTTTCCATGAACAGATTTTAATGTATCCTGGTTACTCTATGAAGGCCACAGTTCAGCCTTGTTATATAGTAACAGACACAGGATTTCTATGTAGCAGTTTGCTGGGGTTTTTAGGTTTGTGCAGTTAACCCCTACAGACAAACAATATTAGAAACTTTTTTCAGCAAAATAACCAATACTGTTAAATCCTCATCATAATCCAACCTGTCCTCCTTCCTTTTTTCTTCTGGGTGTGAGAATGGAAAACCAAGATGTTGAATGGAATTTTAAGACTAAGTCCAGTCTATCTATGCAAAGTCAAATACATAGTTAATGCTCATGAAGACTCCCCTATATGCCTCTGTGAAATTTCAGTTTTTAATTGCTCTCACTGAAAAAAAAACACATGAATTTTAGTTGTTTGTTTGTTTTCATAAATGTATACCATGCCTACAAAATATTTTCATGTACATCTTGGTATGTTTGTATGGAATAGCTTTCAGACTGAATTCTAAGCTGTAAGATTTCCTTTACTTGTCTGCAGAATAGTTTCATGTTAGGTTTTGTTACTCAGAAAGTGTGTTTTATTTGGGAAGAAAAAACTCCTGTTGTCATCTTTGGAAAGAAAAGGAATGTTTGTATTCCTTAATCCCACCCCAGAACTCTTGGGTGACCAAGGGGACAGGAGCCAACAAGGGTGGAGGCACAGCAAAAAGAATTGAAACATACAAGATATAGATAAGAACAAAAGGAACTTTTCTTTAGATGGAAAGAGTGCCCATGCAATGAAGTCTCAAAGTTAATCAAAGAGAGAAACTTTGAGATCTTGAGAAATTGTGCATTGCCAAAAAAATTTAAAATATGCTGGACTGAGTCCAACACTAGAGGGCAGGATTTGTCCCGCAAGGGCAGAATATAGGAGTGTAAGGCCTAAAGATGTTTTCTCTCTTTTTTTTTTTTTTTTTTTTTTTTTTTTTTTTTTTTTTTTTTTTTTTTTTTTTCCTTCAGAAGAATATTTTTGGAGCAATAATTCATCCTTCCTGCTTCTTTACTGAAATACAGTAAGGGAAAATTATTTGAATGTCCACACTGTACTAATAATATTGGTACATTCAGTTGCTTCCAAAGCTAACATTTTCCATTTGAGCACTTACTGCTTCTACAGCTGGCATTAGAAAAGTACTGAGTAGAAGCTCCAGCAAATCCACACATGATTTTAATATTTCATTTTGTTTTATGAAACTGTACTTATCACTCCTGGTCTTTAAAGTGGAGGCACACTCATTATAAGGTACTGAAGTTGATACTCAGGGAAAATAAGGTCTTCCCATCTCACATTAATTTTATTTTACAAAATTCTCAGCTGCCATAGGCTTGAGATTTTGGTGAGGGTTTATTTTAAGAGTATGAGAAAAAGCAGTGCTTATATGGGTACATGTGCTTGGGAAGACTGTACACCTACAATATATGTCAGGTTAAAGCATCTTGAAAGAGTGTGGCAGTGTTGATTAGCTGTTTTTCTGTAATATTTCTGTTACAAACTCTTAGGATTGGGATAAAAAAAGTATAGATTAAGCTAATTGAAGAAGTTTTATTGTCTAATGATAATTCTTTATTCACATTTTTTGCTTCAGAATACCATAATTATTAATTACAGTGCATTTAATATGTGCTAAATTAATTTTCTATTATGCCAATTCTTAATTAGAATGCAATGTATCACTAATTTAAGAGGCTGAAAGAAGTCCAAATACATTGTGTCATCTGAGTTTATAATCTGAAAAACATGCTGTTTGTATGACATGGCACATTTTCCATAAAACCGTGGAGTACTGGTAATTATATTTTTATCTTTTAACCCTTTAGAAATACTGTTTTTCTGTTGGTGGTTCCATCACTTTGCTGAGGATCAGTGTTGGCTTTGCAATCCTGTTACAAATGATTTGCTCGTAACGGCTCATTGATTTTGTTTCTAGATATCTACCATGTCTTTCTTGTCAGGACTTAAGATAATTTTAAGTACAGATGTTTAAGGATACTCCCTTGTAAATAGATGTTTAAGGATACTCCCTTGTAAAGGAAGATAAAGCATATAATTTTCCCAGTTGGAGGGGACCAATTAGATACACAGGTATTTTTTTAATTCCTAGGTTCTTCTTTTCCAGTTTTTGAGACAGTTAATACATGTGACCTTGCTCAGTCATGTGGGATCTCCCTTGTTCTCCATAAGTTCTTGAAGATAATTGCTAATAATTCATTGACTGCTTCAGTTTAAGTACTGAATTTAATTAGGCCCTGTTCCCTTAAATGTGTCTGCATTTTATAAATGGTCCTTAAGCTGTTCTCTTCCTATCCTGCCCTTCTCTTAATTTTTTTTCAACATTTTATCTAGATAAGAGAAAGTGTTCTTCATTCTCCTTTCCTGCTAGTCATTTTTCTTTCTCTTAATTTTAACAACAATTTAATTCTACAAATTTTGTCACTGCCTTCTGCCTCATTCCATGATTTGCTTTTTCACAATATTCACCCTTATGTTATTCTGATAATTTCTCTGGCAGCTGCACTTCTTTTTTCATGTACTTCCTATTTTCCTGTACTTCCTATTTTCCTGTACTTCCTATAATATTTTGTTTCTTTCCACAGGATAACTCCATGCTAACTATTTGTTCAAGGCACTACTCAGTCCTTTGTGCTGACTGGTCCTACTCTTTCTAATAGTAAAGCAAGATGAACACTATAATTTGAACATATCATGTTCCTTATCACAAAAAAATTAGAATAAAATTCTACAGTGAGACCAAAAGCATATTGGTACTTGAATATAATAGGTGTTTAGGGAAGAAATGGTGAATTATATGCTGATAAATCAAGAAACAGAATATTTTCTCTATTTCCAGTGATGCATGCCTCAACTAATTTGTCTCTCAGTAAGATTTTCTTCCATGTATTTGTCCAACATCTTTTTGAACACATGTATTTCACTGCCCAGAAAAAGAGATTTGCAGTCTATTTAAATGATTCTCATTTCCTCAGTTACTTTGATCTTTTGTTTTCTTCCCCTATTTCTAATGTTACCTTTTTTAAATGGAAGAGCAGTACTGCATGTAAAATTCAACATGAAAATGAAATTTTTGAAGGTTTTTGTGTGAGGACAGAATTATTTTCTCTGTTTTGTTCACTGTTCCTTTTCCAATAATTCTTAACATATCCAATAGCTTACAGTTTCATAGAATTATTTAGTATGCCAGGGCCTCTGTTCCTGGAGTCCTAGCTGTCAAATCAGAATCTATCATTGTGCCTGCAAACTCATAATAATGATTTTTTTCCCCATATTTATTTTTTTACAAATTTTGGTGATGAATTTAACATGCTTGGTTAGTAAGTATCATACATTTTTTTGCAACAAGTAATAAAAAGCTTTTTTCTCATTGCTATTCATACTTGATCTGCATTTACCCCTGAACATAGAAAATTGATTTTAAAGAAACCAATATTTTTTTTCAGCTTTCTGTAATAACATGCATAATATTTAAGTACACAGTATATATTAAACTTAACATGTTGTAAAGTTTGTTTTCTGCTTTATTGTTTTCAAGGATTTTTATAAGATACGATGCAATACAATGTTATTGTTACCAGCAAGCCACCATATGCTATGATAATGAGCTATTAGTTTAAATGGACTTCCTAGGAAAATTGTGTTTTTTCATCAATCTGATTCTAAAGTCATGTTTGGGGTTTTTTTTTTATATTGATACAGACTGTAATAAGGTGGAAGCAGCAAAAATTAATCTACTGGATATGAACTGTGGTCTTTTTAATAAAAGCAAGGACAAAACATTTCAGAGAAAATGTGAGAGCCTCTTAAAATGCAGCAGCAAACTATATGATCTGTGAAGGCCTTCTCTTTTTATATTTGGAGACTGATAATAAATTACACTGTTAAATTTCTTTGAAGAAATTTACGGGAATAATGATAAAATTGTGATCATTTATAAAATTGTCATGTAAGGCCATCCTCTATTTAGTGCTAGGCCAGCCTCATTTTAGCTTTAATAGCCACTTTTACAGTCCAGTTATGTGCTATCTGAATTTTTTTTTGTATTAGTTTTGATTTACCATTTTCTTTTTTAGTAGTAGTAGTTCCTATGTTCCATTACAGGAATCATGTATAAAATATAATTCCTTTATTCATGTCCGCTTCTGCAATCCTGAGCATCTTTCTATCCCTTCTCATTTTATAAGGGTTTGCTTGTATAAGAGTTTCTCCTTTTTGTTTTTAAACTACATTAAGTATTATGACTGTTAACACAGGGAGGCATGAGGAAGAAGAGGAAATAAAATAAATAATCACTTTTTTTGTATATGGAACATGAATTTCTGTAACCTCTCGGAGTTCAGAGTTTAAATGTCAAACTCTTGTGGGTTTTTTTTTTTTTTTGGGGGGGCGGTAAATGTATACCTACACCAGTTCACATCTTACCTTAATTTATCTTGAGTATAAATAAGATGATAATTATGAAATATTGTAAAATAATTAGTTTAGGTTTTAAAGATGTTGACTTCAGCTTTCTGATAAAAACCTCAAGTTTATTTTATATCTCAAAAATTGATTTTTGCTCAACTCACATGTTAAAAACACATGTTTAGTTTAAATTGTATTTATGCATCTGAAATATTAATTAATAATTCAATGTGAATTTAATGTGAAATTAATATTTATACTCTTTGTGTTGTATCTAGATTCAGATTTAATGATTAGATGATTCACTAATCATCTAAGCTAGAATGTTGGATAGTGTGAATGAAAACACAGCAACACTAAGAATTTAATTTAAACTGTGTATTTTTAATCTAGTAACAAGGGGAAAAAAGCAGTAAATTGCTTCTTCCATGAATAGTAAGTTTGAGAGTGCAAAATCTAAACTATAAATTATTTTATTATACATTTCAGATACCGTAGTCAAAAGTCCTTACATCAAAAAATCTTTGAATTGCAATGTGACATCTTTCAAATAGTAGTCATGATACATATTTAAATGCTTAATATCACATTTGAATTGCCATATTTCTTCATTTGAAAGAAAACAGAGCAACAAAAATGTCTTTCAATTAAATTCAGAGAGATACGACCTTACAGTCAGAAATCTAATCTTGTCATTCTTCTAACATGAAAGAAAGAATATTCCCTGAAACTGAGTAAATATTTCTAGTTTACAAACAAGATTAAAAGTCTGTTTCCCCAGGCTATTGAAAGAGGGTACATGAAAGCCAAGAACAATTGCATAAGATCAATATTAATATTTTGGTAACCAAAGGAAGCTGATGTTTAAATTTAGACTTGAGAGTTTATGTGCAAACTTCATGAAGTTCACACAGCTCTAAGAACTCAGATCAAAAGAAGTTCAACATTGAATGAATACACAGAATAATCCTAAAAGAACAGGGCTTTAATTGCCATGCTAAATAGGTTAGCATAGATTTTATTTTCATGTTTGTTATTTTAAGAACATTTTCTATCCCATAGGATTTTTTTAAGAGCTCAACATAACTTCAACGGAATTTGTCTGAAATGTTCTCTTTTTTAGCAAACTGATACAGGGCACCTCTTCATTTATGAAACAAAATAATCAATGCATGTGTTGGAGCAATACACACAATGTATTTCAGCTGGATTTAGACATTTTAAGAAATTGTTCAATGACTAAACCAGTACAAGTCAAACAGGTATCAGAAAGGACAATGAAGAAAAAAATCTGTGCAAAATCCCAGGGGAAAAAAAATGTTGGGAATCTTTACATACCTACTTACTACTCTAGATCTAGTTATAAAGAAAGAGTATTCTTTATGTGTAAATATAAAATCATTAGTTTGGACTTCTGTGTCTTCCCTTCGTTTTGGGTTGTTAATGTAATGGAAATGTAGCTTTGGATTAAAGAGAATCAGAGAATCATTTAAAATCATCAGTCCAACCATTAATCCAGCTTTGCCAATTCCCCAACTAGATGATATCCCTCATTCCACATCTACATATTGTTTAAATTCTTCTGGGATGGTGACTCAGCCACTTCCCTGAGCAGCCTGGTCTGATGATTGACAATCCTTTCTGTGAACATCTTAGAGCACCTTCCAGTACCTAATGGGTGCCTCCAAGACAGCTGCAGAGGGACTTTTCACAGAGTAGAGGGGTAGTTCTACATTAGATTTTAGGAGGAAACTCTTTACTGTGAATGTGCTGAGGCACTGGAAAAGGTTGCCAAGTTGTGGATACCTCATCCCTGGGAGTATTCAAGGCCAGGCCAGATCTGGGGAACATGGGCCTAGTGGAAGGTATTCCTGTCCGTGACAAAGTGGCTGGATCTAGGAGATCTTTAAGGCCCCTTCAGACCCAAATGCTATGATCCTATGATGATTCCATGAATTACAATGAGTGTTTCCTGTCAGCCTGAATAACTTTTGACTAGAGTAGATTTCCTGTTAGGAATACATAGAGTCTTCAATTTAAGGTTTGTGAAGATATGGATTCCTAGACCTGGATGGAATTTTTCAATCTATTTATTGTCAAAATGCAAATAAGACATCCTCAGAAGTGTTTTATAAATCTGTCATATTTTCTGTATTGTTTTTATGTTGAACAAACATGCACAGACCCTGAATGTTTAAATAGAAATAAAGTTAATGTAATTATTTTTGACATTTTTATGAGTTATTTGGCTTTTCAGTATAAAAGAAATTCATTCAAACATCCTTCTCTTGTGTGTTAGGGAAACTGAAATTTATAATTCAGTTGTTTTTTATGAGACATATTTTATTAAAACTATTTTTCCAAATAATGAAACATATTTTTAAATGTTTTGTCTGAAATTAGTGTTAATATTTTTCATTTATTTATGCTTTTTGTGCTTGAAAATAAGATATTTACAAATCTGAATTATAAACCACCATATGCCCATATGGGCATTCTTGGATCAAGGGTGATACATTAAGAATGAAAAAATATTTGCTTCATCTCCTAAGTTTGGCAAAGAGCTTATGATCATTCTCACATGTTGGATTAGATACAGCTCTGCTGTCAGTGAGGGAGATGAATTTCTAAAATGTGATTAAAATGTGTATTCTGATTTTCTGTGGCTCCTCACATTTTCATGAAGTATGTAAAGATGTGCATAGCTGAAAACACAGGTTTTCAGTGCTGTTCTGTGGAAGTAAAAGTCAATATTTCAGTAGGAACAGACAAGTGAAGCTGCATTAAAGCATTTGTATGTATAATTTTGATTCATTATTTACAAATATTCTTTATAATTCTCTCTCTCAATGTTTTATTGTATTTGTGTACTAGAAAATGTTGGAAAATGTTTTTATTAATTTATGCATACTAACTTTCTGCTAAAACAAATTATTTTGATAAAATAATAATGGGTCCATCAGGCACAGCATCATCAGCAGGTCAAGAAAACTATTACAATGTGAAATATATGCCATAGCTTCCTGAACGTGTCTGTCAACAATCTGTTAATGACTCTAAGGGTGTAAACATAGTGGATTGACTTCACATATGATAATTTTTTATCCTGTATCTTAAAATTTCTGTTGCTGAGTCAAGGTCTTCTTCTTGGATCTTCTGCCAGGATTTAACATAATTAGATTTAACAATATTTGACAGTAAACATTTTCAATTGTATTAAATTATGTTAACATTTAATACTATTCAGTGAGTTTAATTTTCTTGTTATCTTGAATGTTTCTGATTTCATACCTTGGACAGAACTGTAAAATATTTAAATGCCAAGAACTTTACTTTCATTTAAATCAGATTTACTTAATTTCATTACATGTGCAGCAGCACAGTTCATAGAATCAGAAGAGCTTTGTTATTTTTTCTGATCAAAGGCAGGTTAATTAAAAAAAATTGCTTTCAATTTAATAGCAAAGAAATGGAGCCTTCATTTTCTGATGGGTGGCCGTGTGTATAGTATTTTGTAAGATGATTCTATCACAGGCAATTAATACTTTCATTTTCTTTTCTAATACTTATGGTATTCATAAATTTCATATTATTTGAATTTTTTATAGCCTTATCTGCTTTGTGTAGATTTGAGATCTGGAAATTAAATAATTTAAGAAACAGAGCTCCTGGAGAATATCTTGAAATATTATCTAAAATGTTAATTTATTTTCAGCACAGCTGAATGCAGCTGGAAAAATGTGGCTCTAATTAGAAGTATGTGATTAAGAAAGAATTCCTCAATTTTGTTTTTATTATACTTAAGCTATTTTAAACTGAAATCTATTGAATCTATTAGGAAATTATATACTTTTAATCACATTGTTAATAGATTTATAAATGGAGTTGCAGATGTGAGAGTTAAGAGATTCTTTAGTATGAGTACTTCTTTGTGAGAAAAACTATCTACACATACCATGTGTCCAGGGGTAGGATAGACACTGGTTTTATATTTTTACCTTCAAATATGCTGTAATTTGGTGCAGTCATGCAGTTAAATATAAGTATTTTGTTATTTTCAGCAATGCAGCAATGCAGGAATGGAAGCTATTAGCTTGTGAAAGAACTTTAGATACTAAATCACATTTGAGGCAGTTGCACAGCATTTACCTCTAGTTCATTTTCAGCTGTAAATATTAGTTTAATGTATAATGCCAAATATTTTGAAAGTACTTCTGATACTGACATATAAATTGATTGCAAATGTATTTTCCTTATTATTGCATTTGAATTTTTTGATATTCAGAAATAGAGAAAGGAGGTTGTGGAGATCCTGGAATTCCATCATATGGGAAAAGGACTGGCAGCAGTTTTCTGCATGGAGACACACTTACCTTTGAATGTCAAGCAGCTTTTGAGCTGGTGGGAGAGAGAACGATTACATGTCAACAAAATAACCAGTGGTCTGGCAACAAACCCAGCTGCGTTTGTAAGAATTATTATATTTTTTTCTGTTTTTTTTTTCTGACCTTAACCTCTTGCATTTCTTAACTTTTCTGACTAATCAACAGGAAAATACTTCAAAGTACCTTGAAGACTTTTTCCATCATGGTTTGCTTTTTTTTTTCAATTGACTCGGTAGCTCATTTATGGGGAACGTCACACAAGGCTGTTTTTAGAATGTTCTTTACACTCATTTTATGTATAATTGAACCACTTAACAGTCTTCATGTAAATGCGTGTTGAATTAGGTTTTAAATTAGCAATTCCTAATAGCAAATAAGTGTTCAAAAGGATTCTGTGGTACATACATGTTTCATTGGGGCAGTGCAAAACAGCCTGCAGACCCACATAAGAAAAGATTGGGGGTTCTTTGGTGGTTTTTTTTGGGATTTTTTTTTTTTGTGATATATCACAAAGATGTGAATATGAATATAAAGAAGTTAAGAATACTGAACATATGAAAAGTCATTAGTTGTGAATTTTGATTTAAAAGATAAAATATATTTGTTGTTAAAAGAGGGGGTATTTTTGGTGTTTGGTTGGGTTTTTGTTTTTTGTTTGTTTGTTTGTGTGTTTTTGTTTTTTGAGGGGGGTGTTTTATTTAGGTTGGGTAGGGTTTTTTTTCCTTTTTTTCTTTCCCTTTCTTGTAAAATAGAGCAAATCTTTCAAGTACGCAGGTATATTAGGCATTTCAGTTCTGTAGATCATGTTAAATTTTCCTATAACAAGTCATACAAATCAGTACTGGATTTGACAACCACCACAACCTTTGTGAGGTGTCCTGCTCTATTTGGACATGTATGTACTTTGAAGCTGTGTTGGTACAGGACTTAACAACCTGAGCAAGATTGCTCTGGACCTGAATAATTCTCAATATGCCTTGCAATGCTGAATTGTGTCTAAGCATGTAAAGCCTAGGCACAGAGACAGTTCAGCTGCAGTTCCCTTGGAAGACAGAAGTTGTGTTTCTTCATGGTGCTGTATTGCATTGGATTGCTATATCAGTTTGTGTTGACAACATAGAATATGTTACTGTGCTTCCAGTGTTACATATGCACATGCCCTGTGAAAGAGCACGGAATCTCTAACATCTATTTACATACACTGAGTTCACTTTGACACATTTGAAGTGCTGAATAATGGTTGTCCTTTGTGCTAACTAATATTCAGTGAGTCTTCTCCTTTGTGAATATACTGTACTTCTGCTTACAGTACCAGTCACGAGGTCAAGACTCTGAAACCAGTTAGTCAATGTCTTGATGAAAATTGGCTCAAAAGAGTAAAAAAAAAAGATGATAGCTATGAATAATTTTTGGTTTTGCTTAAGCCTTCAAAGAGAAACTAGGGTAAAATTAGTTCAGACCTTAAGAAGATAAGTTCAGACCTTACTCTTAAGATTTCTTCATTCAGTCACATCTGAATTTCCACCATTATTTGCATCAGTATGAAGTTTGTATACTACAGACAAAACTGGCCCTCGTGCTTGATTTTTTTTTTTGATAGTTGAATACATTTTAATGCATATTTGGAAAAGAAAATAATTCAAATTTGGAGATCACATTTTCATTTTAGAACAAACCTGACAAGTTTTTGCAAATTCTGATGCATCAAACATTATTTTTGCTTTCTTTGGTATTCCACTACATGCTAATCTCTTGCAGGCCCTGCTTCAGTCACTTGGATTCACTTGGGGAAAAAAAAACATTGGAGAACTGTTCTGAAAGTGTTAAACATTTTCTGCTTGCATGTATAGTAGTTTTGACATCCAGATTTCAAAATCATTCTTTTGCACAATAATCAAAAAAAAAAAAAAAAATACAAACATTTATAACATTTGTAGATAGTATTTTGAGAATATTATTGTTCTTTCCTTTAGTTTCATGTTTCTTCAACTTCACCACACCATCCGGAATTATTCTTTCTCCAAATTATCCTGAGGAATATGGGAACAATATGAACTGTGTTTGGTTAATTATCTCAGAGCCAGGAAGCAGAATCCATCTGATTTTCAATGACTTTGATGTAGAACCCCAATTTGACTACCTTACAATCAAAGATGATGGGATTTCAGATTTACCACCTCTTGGCACATTTTCTGGAAATGAGGTCCCTTCTCAATTGGCTAGTAGTGGGCACATAGTAAGACTTGAATTTCAGTCAGATCACTCTACCACTGGAAGAGGATTTAATATCACTTACACAAGTAAGAACTTCTGCTTTTTATCTTATGCCTAGTTTTATGCTTTCTTCATATTAATTAAAGCAGAGAATATAGTTGTATTTAATATATTTATATTTATTTCTATTTCTATTTCTATTTCTATTTCTATTTCAGAAGTAGATTGTTATGATTGTATAATTGCACTCTTTTCAGATGTCTTCCTTGTATTTGTTAGCTTATCTGAATCCTTATAATTTATTTATTTTAATTGTTATAGTGCTGAGGCATTCCCTTCATTATTTATTATTTGTCTTTTTTGTTCATGCTGCATAAATGCAGATCCTGTAACTAAAGTCCAGATCTTTCATATCAAAGTATCCAGTGCATGTAATTTAATATACTTCTCAATGGAACCATCAAGAATAAGTTCATAAAGGTATTAATCTTAGATCCCAAATATTGAGGTATTAATCATAAAAGCATAAAAGTAATCATCAATGCAAATAAATAGTTCTGGGAATGTGCTTTGCTCTTGTATGTTTTTTTCCTAGTTGAATGGGGTGGAATATATGAATACAAACCCCTAAGAATGGAGATCTCTTTTCTGCATTGCACATAGCAGTTACACTCTGTGCTTTTTCCAGTGTCTAGAACACAGCTGAACTGACACAGAAGTCTTTCCTACAAGAGTACACGAATTTAGAATAATTCTTCCATCTGGGTCCTGTCCTTTATGAATTTTAAGAAAGTGCTACCTTTGAGAAAGCAATTCTCAAATGTACAGTTTAATTGTAACTGGACAACCAGTCCAAAAGTTATTAAATCTGGACCTACTGGTCATGTACGTATAGAGAGGTACTGAGAAATAAGTCTCTCCTGTTTGGGCAACCAGGCTAAGAAATATCTGGCTACAGATGGCCCTTTATTTTGTTTATATAAAAATATATTACTAAGCAGTACTCTCAATAGAAAACTAGTAACAGCATTGTCATGTAGAAAACATTTTTACATTTGCCATAGATTGCTAACTCTCCTAAAAGTTTTATGAGTCATTCAAAGATGCTACTTATACAGAGGTTATAATTTTAACTGAAGAAATTATCTTCTAAGATTATAGAAATTAATTGGCAATAAATTTGTCTTTGAGACCTTTTGAATTGTTTCTGTGTTGTGTCATTTAAAATAGTGTTTGTGGCCAAGGTGTTTTATTGCATTATTTGGAACGATTCCCCACATAAAGCTGGAATTCATTGATTTCAATCTTTTTTTAAGTCTTAGATGCCTAAATTGGTCTTTTGCTTTTATAGGAAGGGATAATTTTTGTCCTTAGAAATAGGGCAGGAATAAAAAAGGCGAAGCCATTTTCTCTTGTTTTATCACTTAGTATTTGTGAGAAGAGGCCAATACTCACTTTGCTACAACCTCTTTTCAGGTAGTTGTAGGGATAAATGGCGGCTTCCCTCAGCCTCCCTTTCTTCAGGTTAAACAAATCCAATTCCCTTATGTTAGAGGCAAAATGGCTAGAATTTGTCCACAGGAAAATTTAGGCAAATTATTCTTGTGTATCTAAGCCACATATATCTAAAACCTTCTGAATTCCAACTATGTTGCATGTGTGTGAACGTCATTGGATTTGAAGCTTTTTATTGAGAAATTTTCTATGCTTTGAATTCTACATTACTATGTTATATGCGTTACATATTACTGTATTACAAGTGAAATAGTATTCTCTTCCTCCTCCAAAAAAACAAGACACAAAGTTTAATGGGATGGTTTTTATTATTACTATTATTGTGAGTTTTATTACCAGTATTATTACTATGTTTTTATTAGCCTTTGGTCAGAATGAATGTCACGATCCAGGCATTCCTATAAATGGGAGGCGTTTTGGAGACAGATTCCTTCTGGGAAGTTCTGTTTCCTTTCACTGTGATGATGGCTTTGTGAAGACTCAAGGCTCTGAATCCATAACCTGTATTATGCAAGATGGAAATGTAGTATGGAGCTCCACTGTCCCACGTTGTGAAGGTAAGGGCACAATCTTTACTTTGCACCTACAGTTTGAATAATGATACTATTTAAATTTAGCTTACTTTTTACATTTTGCACATAAATAAGACTGCTTTACCTGAAGTTATTAATTCATCTTAACACTCTTCCAGTCAAGTGAGAGCACAGTAATAGAAACAAGATAGCTTGCTTTTGTATTCTTGGAATAAATTAGCATTCTAAAAATCTAGTTGCTATTGTTTCCAAGTTCTGATTGTCACCATCATTACTCGGTTGTGAATTATAACTGCTATAACAGTTTTGGCTGCAGCACACTGAAGAACAATTATCTACCACACAGGAAGTAAATAAAGCTTCTATATAGAAGGCCTTTTTGAAAATATACCACTTTAGTTTTCTCAAAAGTAAAGTATACCTGAATTTCTGTGTGTAATATTATAACCTGCAGTACACTTATTTCTGAGAAATATAGTGAAAACCAGAGCTATGTTTTATATCCATGATATTACCAAAAATTTCCAAATTTATTTGCTTATCCTTTCTTAGGTGAATAAATAGACTAAGATGATCTCTACTTAGGTTTAAAACCCTCTTTAGAATGAAATACAATACGAAGAATTGCTTGATGCTTAACTGATAGGTCCTAAAGTCAAGACAGATGAGTGCATTTAATAAATGACTAAAGTATGTTTTTTCAAAGTCATGTTCAAAATGTATGCATTTTATTAAACAATAGATACATAGACAGATTAAAAGGTTTTTTTGAGACAACTAATCCAAACCTTCTAAATCTCACATTTCCATTAATTTCAGTGTCATTGCAATTAAGGATCTGGATCACATAACTTTTCTTGTTATTTGGGCAGTTTGAGAACTCAGTTCTCATAAGACTGTGCATTTCAAAGAAAATTTAAAAATACTGAACAACCCTCCCATGTCTGCAGTCTGTTAGAAGTGTATGTGAACCTGGATGTTGTACTAGCAAAATTTCTTACCCTGATTAAAGTATGTTACACAATGGAGCAGGGTTCTTTTATTCTTAGAGGAAACCCAGCTCACTCCAAAGCAGGGAGTAGGGTGCTGTTTTTTGTCAGAAGATTTTTTTCTCATTTCTGAATTCAATTGTTGAAGTATTCAGTGTAATCTTTGTGTAATTTTATTTTTGAAAATGCATAGATAAAGGAAGAATGATGAGCACTTTTAAGGGAAAAAAAAGAGACAAAAAATTACAGAAATTACTTTTCCAGAAAATACATAGGTTCCCCTTAGTTATCCTTTCTTGGAACTTTCTGGAATGTTTACTTGGTTTTTAATGAGGAAAAGATCAAACCAATATCAAACTGATATACTACCTTGGGGCTTTTTTTTATTATTATTTTTTTTTTAGATTTTGATCTTTGTTTCTTTTATAGAAGGAAGTAGTTAGGTTCAGGATATGTTCCTTTCTGATGTGAATTAGCTTGATAATTGAAGGAGTTTCTGGGCTTGGATTAGGGACTAAGAATCCTAAGCATGATTTAGTTTGCTTCTAGTTGTCTGAGATTTCTGAACTACTATTGTTTTTTTTTTTTGTTG
Source organism: Vidua macroura (assembly GCF_024509145.1). Lineage (NCBI taxonomy): Eukaryota > Metazoa > Chordata > Aves > Passeriformes > Viduidae > Vidua > Vidua macroura. The sequence continues at coordinate 93,327,482 of NC_071573.1, forward strand.
TTGCTCTGCTCTGTATTTCTTTTATACATATAGTAAGCAACTCCTGAAATACATGAAGTAAATTATGTACATGAAGTGTTATAATCAGTTAAGGTTCAACAATCTTATGACTGTTCTTGTTCATAGTATGATGAAATTTAATTTTAAAAACCACTATGGAATAAATTGATTTCCTCATTAACTATACTCGTGTAAGGTAAATGCCATTTTTCTGGCCTTTCATTTTGCTTCAAAGAAAATTCAGTGTGTTTCAGGATTTGTGGGTTGCTTTTATCATTCAAATCTGGAAAAAAAATCCTAGAGACGAGTACAAGTCATAAGTAAAATAAAACAAATCTCTCTGAATAGTTTTTTTGTGTTGCTAAAAACATTTTAATAAAACTAGGCATATTGATTTGCAACTCACAAATTCATGTTGCCATCCATTTTTATGTGACATAAAAGGCTGGTTTGTCACTACTTAGAAAAACAGAAGAAATCTAGCAAGATTCACCTTCTCTTGAATGTGAAATTTTCTGATAATGATACCATTGACCTCTTCTATGAGGACAATATAAATGATACTAAGATAAATTTACCTGACCTTGAAAGTGTTCTGTTGTGCCATAGCCTTTAGTAAAACATAACATCCCAAGGCCCTGTGCCATGACAGCTTAAATTTTTAAGGGACTCATGTTTTCCTAAATTTGTTCTGTCATTTCTGCTGTTGCTTAATCCTGCTCCAAAGTCCTTTAATTTTGCTCTGAAAAATGCCCCTGTACAGCCCTGTCATTTTCACAGCCCTCTTGCAATACTTTTTTTTTTTTTTTTTTTTTTTAATATTTATGGAGGAGGATCAGGTTAGAGAACATTCAAACAAATTTGACATAGAGGAATGGGTCTGATGGGATCCAGCCAAGATTTCTGAATAAGCCATCCAATGACATCACAAGGTCACTCAATATCTTGGGAAGCTGATTTAAACCAGGGAGATCCCTGAGGACTGGAAGAAAGCAAAGTCTTGGAGAACGGAAAGAGGAAAGATCTGAAGAGCTACAGGTCTTATCTCTATCACTGGGAAAGGCAACAATATTCCTTGAGACCATTTCCAAACCCTGTGCTGTGGTTTAAACCCAGCTGGTAATTAAGCCACATGCAGCTGCTCCTTTCCCCTCCACCCCTCCTGTGAGACGGGTGCCTTAGACAAAAGGCAAATATTCTGAATTGAGACAGAAAAACAGCAATGAAATAAAATAGTAAGAGCAAAAATATTAATAACAAAAGTATACAAGAGAGGGTGATTTACATACAAAAAAGTGTTCACCCACTGCCTGACTGACCAACCAACCTCCATGTGTGAGTGGCCACCGAGGCAAAGACAAAACACCCCCCCAGATCCTCCTGATCATCTTTTTCCTCCACCCCATGTCACATTCTCTTCTTCTTGCAAGTGAAGTCCCTGACTTCTGACCCTCAGAGATGGTGTTAGTGGTACAGAATAACCACCCAGGTGCACCCACATAGCTCCAAACTCTGCCCCCTCAAGGCTACTGCGAGAAAATTAACTCTGTCCAAGCCAAACCAGGACAAAATGAAGAAAACTATGGTGACTGGGAGTAATCAACATGGATTTATGAAGAGGAAAATCATGCCTGACCAACCTAATAGCCTTCTGTGTTAAGATGAACTGTCTGATGGATGAGGGCAGAGTAATGGATATTCAGTTTTAGTAACGTGTTTGGCACTGTGTCATGCAAAATTTTCAATGACAAACTGATGAAGTAGGGACTAGAGAAGTGAACAGTGAAGTGGACTGAAAACTGCCTGAGCTATTTAGCTCATAGAACTGTAGGTAGTGTCACAACTGCAGGTTAATTGATAGAGGTGTAGCCCAGGGGTCAATCCCCTATCCAATAGTGTTTAAAACCTTCAGTACCGAACTGAATGCTGAGGCAGAATGTAATCTGAGCAAGTCTGAAGACAGTGGGTGGGAGTGAGTGGTGTTCCAGATGTTTGTGCTGCTGTTCAGAGGGATGGGAGAGGCAGGAGAAATGGGCTGAAAATAAATGACAGATCTTTCCCATCTATTCAGCGTTGGTGAGACTGTGTTGGGAGCACTGTGTGCACTCCTGGGATTCACATTACAAGAGCAATGTGGACATATTGCAGTGAGTCCTGTGAAGGGTCACAAAGATAAGTAAGGACTTGGAGCATCTGTCATACAAGAAGAGGTTGAAAGAACTGTGCTTGTCTCAATTGGAAAAGAAAAGGCTCAGGACTCAAGAGAAATCTTGTCAATATGTACAGATAACTAATAGGATGGTTTAAAGAATGTGGAGCTGGACTCTTCTCAGTGGTGCAAAATGACAGACAAGAGGCAGTTAACAGAAACTGAAATACATGGATTTCAGTTTAAAGATAAGAAAAACCTTGCGCTGTGAGAGTAAGCAAACGTTAAAACAGATTGTCCAGAAAGTCTGGGGAGTGTTTGACTTTGGATGAAAGGTGTGATCCTGACTGGACATGTTTCTGCGCAATCTGTTGTTTTGAGCAGGAAATGGATTAGATGATTTCCAGACATCCCCTTCAAATTAAACCATTCTATGGTCCAATGGAATATTTACAACTGCCAGTTCCACTGAGCTCAGTGATTACTCAAAAAGGTGGCACAAAACAGCGGTAATAATTACTTGGAACAGTTTGTCTGATGTTTCCTTGTCAATGTGGAATCATACTGGATCAAAATGTGATGAGACAGTATCATTTTTTAATAAGATACTGTGCTTTTCTACAGAAGGAAGTCTGGCAGACCCAAGTGCCATGCTTTGTGTAATAAAACATATAGAGAGTAATAAGTTTTTATAAGACACATGGCAGGCCTTATGAGTCTGAAGAAATCAAAGTACTGTGTTAAACTATTAAAACTATATTAACCATATTTCTATGTATTTTAATTTTATTTTTTTCAATTTCTTTGAATATATAATATATTAGAAATAATTTGTATGTTACAAATATACTTTTTTTTTTTTTTTTTTCTTTCAGCACCATGTGGTGGCCATTTGACAGCATCGAGTGGTGTTATCTTGCCGCCAGGGTGGCCAGGATATTACAAGGACTCACTTAATTGTGAATGGGTGATTGAAGCAAGACCAGGACATTCCATTAAGATCACTTTTGATAAGTGAGTATCATAAAGTTAAAGAAGTGAGGTCTGAGCATAAACACTTGTTTTATTATTGGAGAATCGTTTCTTTGGATGAAACAGAGAATAAGTATATACTTTAAGAATTCAAACCACACAAAGGAACCTCAGTGCAACAGTCACAATACTATTCCTACGAGTAGGCAATTAAAGCTTTCTAATGTGTTGTTTGCTTCCATGGTACTCAGCGGGAAGTTCGAGAAATTTAAGATGCTGACTTTTTTTTTCTCATTAAAGACTTCATAGTATTTATAGGTTTATATTTATTTGCAATTTTTTTTAATTAATATTCAGAAGCCTGAGGTTTTCAGGGATGTTTTCTTAAATGGAAATAGTAGTTTAAGTTATAAAATGGAGCATTTAAATTTTATAAAAGGAAATGCATTGTCTGAAGTTGCAGATGTTTGAATGTGCATGACCTTAACAGTGTGATGACAATATTTCTGAGAAAATAATGAGAAACATAGGCTTCTGTGACATGCGGTGCAGTTCAAAAAATCAATTTGCTGAATTTTAGACAGATGCACACACATATTCCATTGCAGAATTCTGGAGCTTTGTGTACAAATTGAGCTGTAATGACATTAAACAAGAACTTGGAGTTTACAAAATGGAGAATTCTGATCAAATATAATTTTTGAAGTGCAGCAGATACACAATTAATCTACTTCAACATTATCTCAGCATTAATAGCAAATGGATTCTGTTGCTGTTCCCTAATTGCCATTCAGCATGTTGGTTTTGGTAGACAAAGAATAAACCTTTCTTTGGCAGTTTATGGAACTTTTCTGGAAGGTTTAGAAAATTGTCTAGATTTACTACATCACATTATAAATTTTATGTTATGCTTATGTTTTAAAAGTGTTGTATTAACATATTACATATGCTTATGTATTAAAAGTGTTATGTTAATATATAACCTTGCTTTTGCAATAAAATTATTTTCTTTTGTCAACACAAAGGCTTTGTTACCCAGTTTAAAAATTCCATGGAAAACCTTTTTTATTGCTTACAAGAAAGACTGACTTTGTTGTCTGATATAACATTAGCAAATTACAAATCAGTAGTTGATTTTTTTCAATTAATCAACAAATAAAATATTTTTGTCAAGTGTTTGGCCTAGTTTGGGGAAAATGGAACCCTTTTATACTTCACTATATGACTTGCTTCAAAGACATACCTAACAGAATGCTTTGTACAAATGTTATATTAATAATGTAAATTATCTCACTCTTGAGCTAATGAAGCTTTAATGTTTCTAGGCAAATATGCCTTTCCAGAGTCCTTAGAAACTTTCCAGAAGTAGCAGCAAGTGCTTGCATGACCCTATGATTATTGTACACTGGAACATTTTGCATTTCAAATTGTGCCTAATGCCTGGAAGGGTAACAGAAAAATAAAATCTAATTGAGTCAAGTCATGAGGAAAGGGGTAGAAGAAGAATGGCTGACCTGAAGATCTTTGGTACTTTGAATATTGATAAAAAATAGTTTGATAATTTATACAACTAACCTCTGTATCCAAAACCAACCCAACTGTATGAAGAATAGTATAACACAACATCCTTTAAGTCTTTTTGAAATTATCAATGTTCATTTGGAGAACATCCTACCTCTTAGTAATATGAGTAAGCTAATAAACATTAAAATAAACTTAAAACCCAAAATGTAAGCCTTAATTAGATATTTTCAGTAGCGATGAAGAACTTCCATTAACAAATTGTCTTGATTTATCCTTTAGGGAAAGTGCAAAGACTAAAAATAAAAACCAGCAACAAACCCAGCCCAATTCAAAAGACAATTAATTCCCTTAAACCCTCAAAATCAGACAAGTGAATTATAAAGTCACATTTGAATTTGACATGAGCAGGAATCTACTGGGAATAAAGATCATTGCCAGAGTAGCAATTGCTGTTGAGTTATTTTCTGGTTTCTGTCTCCAGCAAGGGTTTGCCATCCATTGTTGTCATACTGCCCTGCTAAGAAAACTGCAATTGCTGGCTGAGAGCACTTTATTCCTAATTAGTTTGCCTCACAAACATAACTGTCAAAATAATTGAACTATTCAATTACTAACCTAGAGTGTATTCATTATGAGTACAAATAAAGTATTTAAAGCAGCCTAGCTGTAACTGCCTGTTTTCATCATTTTGCTGCAGGATAAATCAATGTATAATCTGTGAAATTATGGAAGTATACTGAAAAACTGTTAAGCACTTTTGTGATGCCCTCTGTAACTGTCTATTTTCGTAAATTAAGTGAGCCTTTCCAGACACAAACCCTCATGTGTTTATACAGCTAAATTGTTGAAATAGTGTCCAACATGCTTCTTGAGTTTGTCAACTAGCATTCTCCCAAATAATTATCAAACAGAGCCAGGACTTACTGTGGGCAAGCAACCATTCATAATAGGGAATTTGAATAGTATCTCCTCCTTAGAGAGGCTGAAGGATGTATGTAATAGTGTGGATGTAGGCCATTCCATTCTAGATGATTTCATTGCCAGAAGTGGGTCCTGAAAATGATTAATGTATTAGCAAACCTGCAAGCCCTGTATTCCACTGTCAGAGTGGATAGATAGCAGCAAAAGCAATCATCTGGATTTTATCCAGCTTAACCAAATAAAGCACCATAAATCTAGAGTTTTCTGTGTGAAGAGGAAGGAATGATACAAAGTGCCTAAGTCAGTTTCCAAGCAGTCATTAGCTCTGATAGCAAAGCAAAAGCTTTCTGACTTATGGCTGTGCTTTTGTTTTCAGGTAACTGCGAGAGAAGAACTAGAAAGAATACTAAATACTGGCTAATACTGAACTTGTTATTACCAATATTGATGTGTTTGTAAAAATATTTTTAAAAGAGCAATGCTATTTGTTCTGGAAAATGTAATGGGATGGGAGCTTGGTCATTCTGTCATCATTTTGTAATGAAGTATAAAGTTTATTTACACTTCAAAGGAATGTCACATGTATTTCTCCTTTCTAGAGTGTTTAATATTTTGCACTTTTCTTTAATTACAAGAATACAGTTTCTTATTTCTAGACTACTACATGTGTTCTATATTGACAAGACAGTTAAGGGCTTTGAAAAAGTATTGTATTGTTTAGGGATTTCTGCTGCTCTCAGAAGTTCAACTAACAAGCCTTATGGGAATAGAAGAGAAAAATCTCACAACATATGCATTTCTGAAAGATGAAAATAAGGATATTGAGTCTGCATGCAAATATATTTCAAGCAGTGTAAATATCTGTGTAATAGCACAAACTTCATTGACAGGAAAATTTATGTGTGCATGGTTTAAATGCTACAGCATATCAGAATCTGATATAACCACAAATTATCTTGAAAAGCATCTGATGTAAAAAGTGCCAGTTCAAGTTCATCTTGAGAAAGAGCAGGTTTGTGCTGTTTGATTTAAGAACTAGTAGTAGATGACATAGATATCCATTATGGACTGAAGAAATGTGATGTGGTTTAATGATTGGTAGACACATTGACTCTGCTGTTGATTTTAAAGTTATTTTTTCTTGTAAATCAACCCTCATTAGTCTCCTTACTTTGCATTCTAATATGTGTTACCTGTTGGGGTTTTTTTTTGACACACTAAAGTAAACTAAGAAGTCATGCTTATTGTAATGAGTTAGTAATGAATTTCGAAATGAAGGCTTGATTTAGATCTAATAAATTTTTACTGCTTTATTTCATAGGACAAAAATGATTACCTAAAAGTAAAGTAACAAGCTGTGTTAGAATAAAATCTTTGGATAAAAGAAAAATTAAACACTTGACTATCTATAAAACAGCTTTTGCCAAATAGCAAATATCAAATAATGAAATTATTGAGATGAAATAATGAAGTGTTATTGAAGATGTTCCTAGGGTATCCAACTGTTTCTTACCCTGAGAGCAAAAAATTTCTTGGATCTTCATTGGCTCATGTTTGAGCCAATTTACATTTTTGTATTCAGATTTCCCCCTAAATGTCTTTCTAAAGGCCAGTCATATGGCTGATCTGAAGTATACCGAATGTCTTAAAATTTTTTTACGATTCCGCAAAAAAAGCAAGGAAAATTATTTATAAAACCTTCTTTAATTGTTATTCTTAGTAATACATGGATGGATTTGTAGCTATGTAATTTTTTAATGTATGGTATTCTTGATCAGTTACAAGTGGCTTGTATTTCTATCAGTTGAAGAAAATAACACCATTCATCCATCCACCAGCTGACTTGCATATTCCTTTTCAGATTCCAGACTGAAGTTAATTATGACACTTTGGAAGTCAGAGATGGGCCAGCAAATTCATCACCATTAATTGGAGAATACCATGGAACACAAGCACCACAGTTCCTTATTAGTACTGGAAATTATATGTATCTGCTGTTCACTACAGACAACAGTCGTTCCAATGTTGGTTTCCTAATTCACTATGAGAGTAAGTCTGGTATTTCTCAAATAGATTTTTATTTAATCTTGAGAAAACTCCTTCAATTAGAAAATGAACAAACAAATGAGAACAAATAAAATTCAGTAGTTATATTTGTGTAAGAACAAATTATGTTTACTCTATGCTGTACTAACAGATAATTCTGGAAGTATTCATTTTGGAAACTTTTTCCTCATGAGTTCTTTTATGTTATTCAGAGTCCTTACAGACCTAGTTGTTTAATCAAATGCAAAGTAATTTTAGAAACTTTGCCTTGTGGTTAAACATATATTGTTTGGGTGTTCCCTATCTTCTCTCTAACTTTCACTTTCTCTCTTTTTCTCTTTCTCTGGTTTTTGTAGGGCTGAACAGACTTGGACACTTTATATATAATGGTTCCAAAATGCAAATAAATTAATAATAATATCTCCATGTGAACTACAGAATCATCATAATAGCATTTGCTTTTCAATTAAGTGCATAAAATGGTGTATATTAAATGGTCTGAAGTCACACTAGTCGTTATATGATAGTATAACCATTCACCTAATTATTTACTGAAGAGAGCTTATGTGTTTATTGCAGTTGTACCAACCTAGTAACATCATTTTTATCAGTTGTTCTTATTTGGAAACTAATGTGATTGCTGTAAATTTGCTGTAATGTTGAATCTGGAATAGTGTCCAAATTTATTTTATAGCTACATCAAGACTTGTCCAAATAGTAAAAAAAAGTTGTGCAGTGAAAGCTTGCTAAACACTTCACACCCATGTCAGTGCATTTGCTCCACAAGACTTCTTAAGTTAATCACAACCTCATTGTTCATATTGTCTTTTTTCTCACATTAAATTTCACACAGAGCTAAAATTGTCTCAGTTTTGCCTTGTGTTCTATATGTTCATGTAGCACAACTGAAATTTGCTGCAGAGTCTATCTTATTGTGCTAGTCAGCGTCAGGAGCTCTTGCAGCATTTCTGTGATCCTTTACTCTATATTGGCAATTGTGTACATCACAGAGGGAAGGGCATCACAATAACTAGTAACATGGGATACTAAGTAGATAATGTCAGTGTTTTTAAAGAGCAAAACCAGGTAGAAAGACCCACCTGAAGCTTTGAGTAATCTGCCAGGAACACAGGAGACTAAAATTGTATTTTCTTGAAGGTTTAACTATAGAAGTTGCTAATGTTAAAGATATCACAACAGAACTTCTATTTGTTTCACATTTCTTACATTTGTAGAAGACAAGTTAGTCAATTTTGAGTTTCAAGAAAAGTTTCTGAATATTTTCTTTGGAAGTTCAAATACCTGTCTTATTTGGAAGTATCTTAAAAATCTTCCAGTTATAGTCATAACTTTGATCATAAAGTAAATCACTGCACTGTGAAGCAGAAGACTCTTAACCTGCTTAAAATAAAAGGTTCAACATAAGCTAACCTGAGTTGAATCTGAGATGGCAGTAATATTCTGTTAAGCTAAAATATGACTGTAATATAGCTTTAATAGATATGCAACCCATTAAAGGTATTGTGAAGGATGTGAAGATAATTTGTTTATTCTTCTCCTTAAATGTCATTCAGCCTTTCGATGACACTTCAAAATAGCTAATGCAAGACAGTGTAGATTACATCTTATGCATCTAAGCAAAGAAAAAAATAATGACGTGCCTAAAATATTTCTTAAGTAAAACTACTGATAAATATTCATTTTTTGTTAAAAGTGATTAATCTTTTGGCAAGTGTTCTTCATGTCTCAATTGCATTTTCCCGATCTCTCAGCTTCCCTAGTAATGTGTTTTGAGTAGGGTTTGTTTGGCTGGTTGGTTGGTTTTTTGATTGTTTGTTTTTGTGGGGGGTTTTTGGTTCCTCAGTCTGTGAAGTAGGTTGTGCAATCTTAGTCTTTTTCTTAATTGAAAACATACAGAAATACTCCGTCTGCAGGTTCCTGTAATGTAAATTGTTCCTTTGTTTATTAAAGTATATGTGAATTTTTTCTTTCCTAATATAAGAGAACATGATTTGCAAAGCAAATTGATCAATTATTTCTTCAATTCAAATGCTTTCCTTACAATTTTGTGCTTTTTGTGAACTAATATTTCCTTCTATCCTAAAATTTATCTGAAAAATAGATCATATTTTAGTCATGTGTTGAGACAGTTAAATTACACTCTATCAATATATATTTGATAAACATTACAATTCTCTTACACAGACAATGAAATTGTTTAAAAATCAAAGATTACTCATCTTAATAAAAACATTCCTTATTGAGGCCATTGACAATATCTACAAAATCAATATTGGGATTTTTCTTAGTGAAAATCATCAGAATTAAAAAAAATAGACATAATCCTTTATTCACAGTGTATAAAATGAGGTATTTGTTTAGATTAGGTTTCAGAAAATAACTTTTTAGGCTCAGAAATATGCAATCTTCATGGGTTTGACAAAGTGTTGAAACCAGTCAGCCCACAATCAATTTTAACTGTGATAACATAGCATCAAAATCCTTAACACTTTTTCATTTGAGGAAAAAAGATAATCCGTTGAATTGTCTGGATGTCAGGAAAAGATTCATACAATTTTCTGTAGCAGGATACAATCAATGGGAAGATTTTTTTTTTGTTTCAGCAGTCCATTTTACTATGGCTAAGAATCAATACTGAGGCTAAATAGGAAAGGCAGATTTTGGGAAAGTTTCTATAAAATAACAGAGTTTATGATTGGTAAAAAGTGAAGAGTGAAGCAACATGGCTATTAAATTAATGGTTTGCAAAAATCTAAACCACCAAATTTGGCAGATTGGTAGATGAATGTCCTTGAGTACTAACAAATTAATTCTGAAAGTCATTTATAAAAGAAATTGATGGAAAGGCCAACAGAAAACTATGGTTTTTTTTTTTTAAATTTTTGGTTTTGTTTTGTTTGTTTTGTTATTGCTTTTCCTTGGTTTTGTTTAATTTTAGGGGTTTCTGTGCTTGTTTTGTTTCTTTTTTTAATTTTGTTTTTTAATTTTTGAGAAAGGTTTCTGTAGCTATTTAAAAATCTATTTTAATTATGTAACTCAAGAATTAATAATGTAGATACTAGGTATATTCAAATATTGCTATAGATAGCAATCAAAGAGTAACACAGATCTCTTAGGATAGACACAAAAATCTAAAGTACATATTTAATTACAAGCACAAGAAAAGAAAAGAGAGTAACAAAAATATCTATAAATATATTCAAATAAGGGGAAAAAATTACTCAAAATAAGTTTGACCAAAAATCAGCTGTCACAGGCAAGACTAAACGTTTTGTTCCTGTTTTGCAACTTTTGCAGAAAACAATATTTTTTACCATACACTTAACATAATTAAGTGAACATCTTCAAGGCAAGAGTATGGCATATGGAGGGAGGGTACTACACAATATTGAAATAATTAAATATATTTTATTCATCAGGGACTGTTGAAATTCCCTGTGCTATACTGAGAGGCAAGTGGAAGGACCACTCCACTGAAAATTATGTCTGAAAATTCAAATCTGTAAGGAAGTTTAAAAAAAAATTCAGAAGGGCACACACTTTTCCGAGCCAGGATGGAGAACAAAAAAAAAAAAAAGAAGATATTTGGACTAGAAGGATCAAGGACATTAGTTTTATCTTTGCTCTTGAAAGATACGAGTTTTAAGCTGATAAACATAATGATAAGAAATAAATGACTTGAATTTGATAAAACAGATTATATCAAGCCAACTTAATTTCTTTCTTGACAGGTTAACTGCTTTTGTAGATTTGGAAATGGAAAGGGGATGAAATAGTTCTGTGCTGCCATTCATAAGGTTTTAGAACTCTTTCAGAGAAAAATATAGAAATTTAGTGTGGATTAAATTATTGCAGTACAATAAATGTACAATAAGGTACAGTAGGCACTGGAAAAAGTTTCTCAGAAAGGCTGTGGAATCTCCATCCTTGTTGATGCTAAAAATACACCCAGGAATGGATCCACCTATGCAACTAACTTTAGGTGACCTTGCTTGAGCAGGGGGTTGGACTACATGACCCCAGAGGTTCCTTCCACCCAAAATTGTTAAGTGATTTCTATGATGCTGTGAAAAAAAAAAAATATTAATGATTTTGATGACAATATAAGAATAGTTACAATTTGAGGATGATTCCAACCTACAATTATAATAAGCACTATGATTGAGAAGATTGGAATTCAAAACAAGCTAGATGAACTGAAGAAAGAGTGAAAAAAACCCCATTTGATTCTATAAAGAAACATGCTAAACCTAAATGGGGAAGGAGAAGTGACATGCACAAACACAAAATAGAGATACAATAGAAAAAGATTTGGATGTCACACAGAGCCAATATAATCTAGAGAAAAATGTAGTAGTATTGCAAAAAGTTGAATCTTCTAGACATTGTATTTAACCATCTAACAAACCAAATGCAATTTCAGAAAATACATTTGTTTTGTTTACAGGACTGTTTTATCAAAAATTATTTCACTTCATTTGATGACTAGGGATACTATTGTGTCCAATTTGCGACACAGTTTAAAAAGACTAGAATGTTGCTAACGTGGAAAATACGACACGTAAGGAGTCATTGAAAGGTTTGTACTTGATTGGAGAAAGTATGACTTGGCAGGCAAGGGGTGAAGCCTGATAATGGTGTCATGGTCTCACATAGCTAATAATTGCAGCCTGTCCTAGAGTTTGATCTACTGCCTGTGCTCATTCTCAATCAATTTTTTACAATTATTTTCCAACCATATTTATAACTATTGTGCCACAATTGTGCCATATTTCTCATATCAAAGAATTGCCCATTATTTAATTTTAGGTTGTCTCCTATTAAGAAAAATAATCAAATCTTCAGGCAAAGAAGCAAATAAAAAATATTTCTTTTCAGCTACGTTCATGGTTGCTGAAACTTACATACTGAATATTTTTCCCTGGGAATGAAACTGATGAGCTGATTTTGAACTGATGCCTGAGCTGATTTTATTTATTTAACACTACTACTTCAGTCAGGAAGTTGGAAGTTGATAAATTTTCTATAGCTTTTGGGTGTTCTTGCAAAAATGTGAAAGAATGGAGTCAATGTAATTTTGAATTATCATTTCAAAAAGAACCTGATGAGTTTACCTGTTAGGTATGACTCAGAATGCCAAAGCAGCTGATGTGTTCAGGCAGGGGTGGTAGGCTGCCCTAAGAGGAAGGAGTTTTAAGAATGCTGCTGTGGACCTCCACCTACACTAATATATTTCAAAATATGAGATATGATTTATCTGAAAAAACCTAATGTGCATCAAAGTTAAAATTTCATGCAGATGAAATTAAGGACACTTACAATGCAGAATATTATAGACTTAAATGGTTTCTTTGAGACTTTATTAAGCAGTTTTATGCAGGCAAAGGGAATCTAAAAATGCACTGTTAACTAACACGGTACATTTGCATTAAGAGTATGCAGTCTAGTCTAGAGGCACTTATTCGTCTAGAATTTAAGTATGTCAGGGTTACCAATGAAAACGGGATCATAAGCTTTCCAATCTGAATTCTAAGTGAGCTATAAGAAGAGCTGGAGGGTACAGAGAATATTTCTCTGTGAAAGCTAGAGTCATTATTTATGATATTTTTATTTGTAGTCCTGATTCCAACACTCATATATATAGTTCTGAATCCTTCCCTTTATGCCCTGATAAATATAATTTTCCCTTAGTTTTGAACTCCTCCTACTTTGTTCCTAAGGCTGTGTGGTAGTCCTGGATAAACAGGGCAGGGTAGAAGCAGTAAACTGAGAGAACGACTTCTGCAGGAACGGTTAGAGATGCACAAGCAGCTGAGAGGACCAGCACCTTCTTTGTCCTTTAGAGGGCTAAGAAGCTAGGAAATGTCTGTGAAGAAGGCAGTTGTGGTGGAGTAACCTTGCTAGATCCCAGGTGCCCAAATCTTAAAAACACTGACCCTGTACCCTCTGTTCCTCTCTGGCTGAATTTCACTTTCAGTTTTATCTACCTCCTCCTTCTGAGAAGTGCAGGGGGACAGGGCATGAAGGTTGTGATCAGTTTATCACAATTATCTTTGCTGCTTCTTCCACCTTGGTAGACGGACCCCTCAGACTCTTTTCTCTTCCTCCAGCATTGGGTTCCTCCCCTAGGAGACAGTCTTCCATGAATATTTAAAATTTGAATCCTTCCCATAATCTAGAGTTCTTAATTAATGGCTCTGGCGTGGTGTGCAATCTTTCAGGAACAGAGTGCTCCAGTGTAGGTCTCCCACATCACAAGTCCTGCCAACAAAGCTGTTCCAGTGTGGGCTCCTGTCTCCACCAGGCCACAGATCTTGCCAGGAGCCTGCTCCAGTGTGGACTTCCCACAAGATCACAGCCTCCTTTGAGCATCCATCTGGTCCAGAGTGGAGTCCTTCACAGGCTGCAGGTGGATCTCTGATCCACTGTAGACCTTCATGGGCTGCAGTAGGATGGCTGCTTCACTGCAGTCTTCAGCACGGGTTGCAGGGGCTTCCAAACCTTGAGCACCTCCTCCCTCTTCTTCTTCATTGACCTTAGTGTCTCAGAATTCTTGCTCTCACATTCTCACTCTTCTCTATGGCTGCTGTTTTTCTGCAGCAGCTTTTTGTGTCCTTCTTAACTATGTTATCCCAGAGGCTCTACCACCATCTCTGAGGTGTTCAGCTCTTGCCAGCAGCAGGCCCATCCTGATGCTAGATGGCATTGGTTCTGTTGGACATGTGGGAAGTTTATGGCAGCTTCTCACAGAAGCCACTCCTCTAGCCACCCCTGTCTACTAACTAAAACTTGGCCATGCAAGCCAAGTTTAATACAGGGCTGAGGATGATGGGGTATTTTACTTTTTGGTTTTGTTTCTCACCATCCTAGTCTATTTTTAATTGGCAATAAATGAAATAATTTCTTCTCTAATTGAGTCTAGTTTGATTGTGATGGTAATTATTAAGTGATCTTATTATCTTTGTCTTAGCCCTTGTGTTTCTTCATGTTATTTTTCCACCTTGTTCTCTCCCCCTGTACTGTTGAAGTGGGTAGTGAGAGAGCAGCTGAGTGGGGGACAGGCAGCCAGTCAAGGTCAATTCACCACATATAATAACAGAAAATAAAAGAAATTCCTGTCATCCCAATAGTGAGTCTCTATTTGTTTCCCTGATATGTATACATTATTGTTCATTATCTTATTAAATTCCACGCTCATTTGCTATCTCTAGAAGCACAATGTATAATGTTCAATTAATGAGCCTTCATTTGATAATTTCAGGGAGGTTTTTTTCAGTGGGTATCTCCAGGTTTATTTGCCAAAAACTATTTAATCTCTCCAGAAGACATAATTACCAGAGACTCTTTCTGTCAGATAAGAGTTATACAATTGTGAAAGCTATATTATCTGTCTTTTTTTTTCATGCATAGGATAATATCTGTAAGAATTCAGTAGTTTGTGAGCTCTTCAACTGCAGTTTTTGACATCGCTTCTTGTTGTACCAAATAATCATAACTATGCAGAGGAAAATTGACTTGTCCTGTAGTATCAGAAACTGAATAGATGAAATAATCAAGTATGATTTATATGCTAGCAAAATTTTTATTTATACTGTGAACTGTAGTATCTTCCTATAGTTTCAGATGTCCAGTACTTTTATTGGTTTGGTGTTTTTAATTGATTGATAAAATATACCTTAAAGAACAAGTATTTTTCTATTTCATTTGGACTTCTCTATTCTATGAAACTTAATACTGTAGAACTGTTCCATGAGTCATACAACAGCTAGAGAAAGAGTTACATATCCCATATCGGTTCTCAGGCAATGCTAACTAGGATCTTTTGGAGGTTCTTTCTCCTGTCCTCCTTGTTTTTGTTTTTTTTTGTTGTTTACTATCTGAAAAAAGGTGAAAAACCAAAATTAAATCTGTGTGTTTCAGGTGTTACTCTGGAATCAGATTCTTGCCTTGACCCGGGAATTCCTGTGAATGGCCATCGCCATGGTAACAACTTTAATATCCGCTCCACAGTAACCTTCAGCTGTGATCCAGGATATACACTGAGTGATGAAGAACCTCTCATATGTGAAAGAAACCACCAGTGGAATCATGCATTACCCAGCTGTGATGGTAAGTGTCAAGCTCTTCAGATGGCAGGTTTAAAGTCCACAAAAGTTAATGTCCTGTTTTGCTGAACTAATTAAGCTTGTCATTGCTACCACCTCCCTTCAATTGCAGCAAGATCCACACTTTTTAAAAATTATTTTATTGTTATTAAAAGCCATGCTTTACATCTCTGTATTAGTTTTCAATGGGGTACTGAAAAAAAACAGGCACATATTCACAAGTAGTAAAATTCTGATTCTCGCAGAGTGCCATTGTTCAGCTGTGAATCAAAATGGTGCCATACAACTAATACTTTCAACACAGAGCCAATAAAATTAATTTATATTTTAAACTCTAAATACTGCATACCAAAATGATTGCTTAAAATTTAGAATGCTCAATACTAAAGCAGATAGACCATGATCAGCCAATGTAATTAATATTCTTAACATATTTTTGGTTTGAAATTTTGGTTAGTTTAATAATTGTTTTGGTGGATATGAACTGTCTAGAGCTTTCATGAAACATTTTTTATAATGTTGAATTAGTTCATGGTTTAACCACAGCCAGCAACCAAGCCTCACACAGCCTCTTGCTCACTCCCACCAGCAGGATCAGGGAGAGAATCAGAAGGCTAAAAGTGGTAATACTCCTGGGTTGAGATAAAGACAGTTTAATAAGAAAAGCAAAATCTGTGCACACAAGCAAAGCAAAGCAAACCAAGGAATTTATTCACTGCTTCCCAAGGACAGCAGGTGTTCAGCCATCTTTGGAAGAGCAGATGACGAATGTCATCAGTCTGAACTTCTCAGTTTTCCCTTTTTCTCCCCACTTTATATACTGAGCCTGATGCCATATGGTATAGGTTATTCTTTGGGTTAGCTGCAGTCACCTGTCCCTGCTGTGTCTCCTCCTAATCTCCCACTCACCCCCAACTTCCTCACCAGTGTGACATATGAAAAGCAGAAAAAGTCTTGGCTTTGTATAAAACCTGCTCAGCAATAGTAAAAATATCTCTGTATTATCAACCCTGTGCTCAGCACAAATCCAAAACACAGTCCCATACTGAGAAGAAAAATAACTCTGCACCAGCACAACTGTATTTGCAAATATTTCTGTGTTCTTTTTTGTAATTGGATTTTTTGGCTAAGTTCTGCTTTTGTGAACCACTAAATCAACTTAATTTCTTCATGGAATCCTTGTGTAGTGGCTACAAAATCCCTCTTATAGAAACCACAGAACAACAGCAAAGAAAGGCTCTTGCTTTAATGAATTACTTACATTAATTTATTTCTAACTTGCTTTTCAGGTCCAAGGTTTTCATTGATTACAGTGGAATGTCAGAGGACAAACTTAGATTTACCAAAGTATTTCAGTTTCTCACTCTGTTTTAAAGTGTTTTGTTAAATCTGAGCACTAGTCTTCTCCTTCTAACTCCTCCATGCTCAAAACATCTAAACCACCAAAAGATTATTACAGAAGTTAGCTAATCTAGCATTCAAACTCACTCACCTTGTAATCACCACAACCCATTCCTCCTTTACAAGTACAGACACAAAACATTTTTAAATTTTTCATTGTTTTTATGGGTTTCTTTCCTTGTTATCTTTGCCGTGAGGAATTGACAAATGCAAAGAAATTTTAAGTTTGAATAGTATTCTCTTCTTTTTCCACTTACTTTTAATAAAATGTGTGGTTGTATTTTTGAGTTAAAATACCAATATTTAACTATTTTGTTTGCATATGAATGTTGATCTTCAGGAAGATCTAGTTAATTTTCACTCAATGAAACAGATTTTTTTCCCAGGTCCTTCACCCACTTTCATGCGAGTATATAAGAAAATGTCAAGTCTTTCTGGAGTATGTTGTCTAGGCAAGCAACACACAAGGGTTCAATATACATTCAGTCTCTTCTTTTCCTCACAGATTAAACTCTGTTGTATTAACTAGTCTAAAAGCATGGCATAGAACTCACACTCTATTAGGTAATCATTCTGTTAGTGTATTTGCCTTTTGAGGCTCAACAAGTTGTGACCCAAATTTTTGGAATGTGACAGATTTAACTGAAGTGGAAATGAGCATTTTGCACTCATATGTAGAGTAATGATGTTCTCAAAATTTTAACTTCAGAAACTAATTTAGCAGAATAATGCTTAAGGGAAAAGCATGTTGCTTTGTTTCATGCCAACAAAGAAGAAATAAACCTGTGTACAAATGTAAGGTGGTTAAAGATCCCTTTAAGTAATGTGTCATTCTCAAAATATGCTAATGCCAAGGTGGAGCATGAAAATAATTTTTGAGTGAGAGCTAAATTAAAGAACTTCAATTCCATATTTTTAATTTTGTTAAAAATATGTAGATGATTTTTGAAATATGTTAATATCTGCTTTAAGTAATGTTGCAGAGTCAACTATTTTTCTTCCTTCTGTATTGTTTACAGAACAAGATAAGGATTTTTGAATGAATGTATTATTGTTCATATATGGCACTGTAAACCTGATGTCTGTAATGCTGTTTTTTATTATTAAGTGTTGTTGTCAATCATACATTTACTGTGGATTTAGTCAAATGTGTTTTAATTCATACTTGCATGCAGAAATAACTATATTCGGGTAAAACCAGGCTGGAAGCATTTCCTTTCCTTTTTTTTTTTACTTACAAATATGTATAAGTTACATAAATTCAAGAAGCATTAAAAACTTTAACAAAAACCTTAGTCTAATAAAAAATGAAAAATAAGGAACTTAAGCTATAAACCAAGTATATGTATATATATACACACATCTACATAAAGATACTGCAAGTTTATTGAATATTTTTTCATGTATATTTTCCATCTAGTTAATGGCAAAGTGTATCACACTATGTGAGGAAGAAGACTAAAAGCATCTTAATGTTTTGTTGCTTTATTGTTTAAATATTTAGTATATTAAAATTAAAAAAAAAACAACAGCATAAAAACTAGACAGCAAGAGATGCGTGAAAAGCAGAGTCATGCTGTATTTATAAGATTTGTGAGCAATTCAGCATGCAAATCTTAAACATTAATTAATTTGCTATGCAAATTTGAACAGCCTAGTTTAGCAAATTCTAGTACACATAAAATGTTTTCTAGCATAGTTCTCATGTCTTCCAAAATATTCAGTTCCAAGTAAATTACTTATGATGGGACAATCTAAATCTTTGAAAAAGAGGAAATTACACTTCTTTTTTCCCCTGAGCATAGCAGTAATCATCAAACTTTTACTTATCTGAAAAAATTGTGCTTTTTACTGGAGTATTTTTGTTTGTTAAAAATGCAGTTGAATGTATGCCTTTCAAAATATTTAGTGAAAGAAAAGTAGCAGCAAGATATTTTTTGTGTTACTTCACAAAAAAATCCCCTTATTTCTTACATACTACTGAAATATTAATTTTGTGTTCTGCTAACTAAAAGGAGAATCTGTAAGCGAAAAATAACCTCCTTTTCAAGGACTATTTTAGAAGAAAATAAATTGTTGTCAAAATTAATGTTGCGATGTTGGATTAATTAGCTTATTTTAATCCTTGAATCAATTTTTAATTTTAAGTGTAGTTAAAAATGAGCTCTCTCTCTTTCTTTCTCTTTCTCTCTCTCAAACCCTTTTACAAGAAAGGCTTTTTGCATTATTTTCTTTTTTTTTCTCTTCTTAAGCTTTATGTGGTGGATATATTCATGGGAAGAGTGGAACTGTTCTTTCTCCAGGTTTTCCTGATTTTTACCCGAACTCTTTAAACTGCACTTGGACTATTGAAGTGTCCCATGGCAAGGGTAAGTATCTAGTATGTTTTGTATATATATAATGTCTATATGGAAAAAAACCCCACACACATATAGCTAAAAAAGAAAATGTCCTTTATCAGTTAAAACAACACTTTCTGCTATTCCTTTGAGGAAGAAGTTTACCTTCCCAAAATAAGTATCTTCATAGGTGGGATTTCCAGTTTGTGTTTATTTTTCAAAGGAAAAATTCCTTTTAAAGTTGCCAGAGGCAATGTGTTTTAATCTTAGAAAAATTGAAAAGAGTGGAAGAGATAAAATATGGGAAAATAATAGCTACTGGTTAAATATCTCTAAATTTCTTTCAGTCAAAGATGTCAGGACCTTGTTGATGGCTCTTTACTATTATTGAGCATAAAGGAACAGAATGGATCTGTGTATTGGTAACCTAAGATTTTAGACTTAAACCATTAGAGCAAAAACTTATATATATCCTTATGTTACATACACAATGGAGTAATATCTGAGTAAAAAAATTACTGAGAAATATATGGGAAGTTTCTGCTTTTAAAATCTTGTTAAAGACTGGTTTTGTTTTTTTGTTTTGTTTTTTTTTTGTTTGTTTGTTTGTTGTTTTTTTTTTTGGTTTTTTTTTTGTTTTTTTTTTGTTTGTTTGTTTTGTTTGTTTGTTTGTTTTGTTTTTTTTTTTTGTTTAAAACTCATAAAATATTTTAAATGTAAAATATATGAGAAAATGTGCTAAGAAGAATATTATTCCCCACAGTAATTTTATAAATTTATCATACTTATTGTATTTGAAAATTTATTGTATTTGAAAACTGAACTGTAAGTCAAAATTTAATTCATTATTGGATTAGGAGTTGGCAAATGAAAAAGCAGCCATTATGTCAGGTAAATGATCAGTTCCAGAAAATAGGAATCTGTATTTATGTAAGACTGTACATAAAACTTATGTATGCTTTGTTCTTGTATTTGGAAACTTCCCTGAAGCTTAGAATTAGAAGTCAGATTTATGTTGGAGGAAATGCAAAAATAAAACACAAATACAAAATTTCATCCAAGCATTAATGTACATCTCCTAGGTAATAATGAAATCAAGGTAGATATTATATGTAAAAGAGAAATACAGGAACTTGAATAACACCTAAATAATAGAAATTTGAATTTTCAGAGCGCTGTATAAAAACAGCACTGAATGCCATCAATTCTCTTATAGGAACTATTGATTTAAAGTGAGCTAAACAAGCATCCACATTGCACATATGAGCACAGTTGAGCTCATGTGCTTTCTGCAAACTTTATTTTCAGAATTTCAGGTTTTGATTCTAAGTTTTTCTCAAAATGTTTCCGTGTGACATAAAAATTGCTTTCTGTGTCACCTGCATATGAAGGAATAGAAAAACTTGCTATTAAATGCTTTTCTTTCCTCCCTTTTTAATTCTTTTAAAGGTGTACAGCTGGTTTTTCATACTTTTCACCTTGAGAGCTCTCATGACTATTTGCTCATCACTGAAGATGGGAGCTTCACAGAACCAGTAGCCAGATTAACTGGCTCGGTCTTACCCCCTACAATTAAAGCCGGCCTCTTTGGAAATTTTACTGCACAGCTTCGATTTATATCTGATTTTTCAATTTCTTATGAAGGTTTCAACATAACATTTTCAGGTAATGAATTCCATTCTGCTAAGTATCCTGAAACTGTTCCAGATGCAGACAACAGAAATATTATGAAACAATAAAAAGTAAAAAAAACCAAACTTTATCATTGTATAGTCACTATCATAGAAAACTGGTTAAGGTTTAAAAAGGTGGCCATGAGAATTGAGAAGAATGTTGGTGATTTGACTGTTTTAAGTTTTACCTGTTCTCACAGAAGCACTAAAATTGTTGAAAAATAAATTTAGAAGAAAATTAAGGGGAAAAAATTACAAAGATAGAAGGTACTGATTCAGAAGAAAGGAATTAACTTGTTTTAAAGTATAGAAACTTTAAAAAAGCAGTGGTATGCTAACTCAGATTCACAAAGGACTCTAAATTGAAGACTGATTTTGAAATGGAAAATGTGTATATAAAGATGAAATGAAACACGTATTATCTATTGATGTATTTCTGCAAATTATCTCTTTAAGATACGTGAAACATTTGTTTCTGCTTCTTATTTACAGTCTTCTAAAACTAGATGACA
Source organism: Vidua macroura (assembly GCF_024509145.1). Lineage (NCBI taxonomy): Eukaryota > Metazoa > Chordata > Aves > Passeriformes > Viduidae > Vidua > Vidua macroura. Next base: position 93,349,145 of record NC_071573.1, read on the forward strand.
TCAAATATACATTTCTCACTATTTTCTTTTGCCTATCTCCATTACTAGGAAGCAGAATTACAGATGTGCATATTGCAGCAGGGCATCTCATCTCCCAACAAGAACTGATTTGTTGTTGTTAGCTGGTCAGGTAACTCAAACAGGATGAGCTGCCTTGTAGTGAGTTATTTTGGCACCACAGCCAAAATGGCCAGTACTCTGGCACCTCCCAGCTGCCAATAAACATGTTACTTTTGAAGTGAGATCTGGATGGTCACCTGGACTTCATACTGACAGACACCTCACTTACAAACTAGAAAAGCCACATCAAACTTTCATAAAGCAGAAGTCCTCTGTACATGATCCTGGAAATGTGTGGAGTTTCTCCCATGAGTAGGGACGTCTATTTTACAGTTACTCCCCAGGGGTTAAATGAAGAAATCTGTGTACAATATTGTCATTTCAGTGGTAAGTTGCAATACTGTTTCTTTTGCTAGCTTTAATTGTAGGTACCCTGAAATAGTGCACTGTTTTATGCTAGGCTGTATCTAGTAGTTCTTTAGTTACATACTGCGTAGTAATTCTGATTAGGATCTTTGGTCAGTTATCTCTTAATTTTTTTTATAAATAGACTTGATTTACCATCATTAGAACTTGTGGACCAGAGTAAGTCCTTAAATTGAAAATGCTGCGGTGTTCTGAGGCTAAGGCAGGGTTTTTCTGAAGCTTCCACTTGTCCTATGACACATAAGAATGAATCAAGCGCTAGTTGAAATGCACATGCACATGTATATTTTATGGAAGGAGCACATAAGGAACTCACATCCAACTCTCCTACATCATTTTTTAGGAACTGAAAGCCAATAAATTTTGTTGAGAATTGGCAATGTTTACACATGATCATGCTATTTATGAGTAATGTATCTAATTTAGCTCGCTTATTTAAAAAAGGAAAAAACTACCTCACTGATTAGAGTAATAGTGTTGGATTTACTCCTATTAAATGCTAAAATGCATTTATTCTGGATACTTTGGACTCACCAAAGCAGAGGTTAGCAGTTTTACAAGTTTGAAATGTAAATACGAATATTATTTCTTTGATAATTTGTTTATCACTAAGTCAAAAGACTAGAGCACTAGCCAAGTTGTAGAAAAACACACAAAATATTGTGGATGCATGGGGGAAAATTGTGCAGTAACAAAATACAAGGATCACAGAACTTTTGGAACACAATTGAAGGTTTATGTCCTATCTCCTACTGCTACAACATACAGAGCCGGCATATGCCATCATTTATATTAAATGCACATTTTGAGAAATATTATGAGGTACATTTACTTTGTGAAACAAATATGTTATTCTGTTTTTGTATTTTCACACAATAAGCACATATTTCTTCTTAGTAAGAAGTGATTAGTGAGAACACCTGTTTTGAATGTCATGAAACATATAAACTTGTCATGAAAATTGCCATGTGCCTGAAGGTATACTACAGGTATACTATAGCCACTAGCTTAGCGTCTGCAGTACTGAACAGAGGTAGTAGATCATATGTTTTCTAAACATACAACATTTGCCAGCAGAAACTGATGTAGATTATAGATTGCCTCTAATATTCAGAACTTTCCTACAAGACAGTTACTAAGGGGAAGGATTTATTTATTCATTTTATTCCATAGATCAGCTGTTTAAAGACTCACTCAGAAACTTTGGTTTGTTTTCTTCCCAGACTAAATGGAGTCTCTTACTCTAAATAAGTAGAATTGACCCTACTTTCCACTGACCTCCAAGGTTAATGTTCTAGAAAACATTTTTTCTTACCTGTTGCCAGAAGGGATCTGTTGGGTCTTTTGGATCATATTCTGAAGAATGAAAAATCAAACCTTTTCCATTAGATGTTAAATTGTTCTCTTTCAATATCTTTTTTCAAAGTAGTTGATAGTGGATATCTAAGGAAAAATATCATATGGAAAAACAGGATAAACAAAAAGTGATACTTCCACAGCATATTCTTTGGAGATAAGGAAATGGGCAGCTCATATATTTTCTGAGTTTGACTTACTTCCCATGTAACAGCCCTGATGTTTTCCCCATTAGTCTATCCTGACTCCTCCTGAATTATTCCTGATGTGTAGTTATAAAAGCACACTTTTTTTGAAAATGTGTTCATATGTCTTTCATTCACCTAACCTTTTGTTTACTTTTTAAATTAGATTTTCTTCATAACATAATGATTTCCTTCAACTGTAAGGCTCACTTCTAAAGCTGTTTGGGAGTTCAGATGAAAAGGAACTAGAATTATACACAAAGGAAATAATTAAACAAAATTATAGTAAACCACTTACAGTACAAGCTGATTACAGCTCTTGAAATTAGAAAAATAGATGTAGTATGGGTAGGACATATTAAATACATAATTACTGTATATATAGGCATAATAGACTTATAGAAACAGTATTAGGTTTTAGTAGAGAACATAACTCTAAAATACGTTTTCCAGCTGTTCCATGCTCACACAATGCAGGCAATTTGGTAAGGTTCCTTTTTTCCATGTGGATAATTTGTCCAGATAATAACATATTATGTTTTATTGTCTGCAGAATACGACCTGGAGCCATGTGATGATCCTGGTGTTCCTGCCTTCAGTAGGCGAATTGGTTTTCATTTTGGTGTTGGAGATTCCTTGATCTTTTCCTGTTTCCCTGGGTATCGCCTGGAAGGTGCTAACAAACTCACCTGCCTCGGAGGTGGTCGGCGTGTATGGAGTGCACCTCTGCCAAGGTGTGTGGGTAGGTGGTCACATGCTTTCATTTCATTCATCAAATCGTTAATAGCACATGGCATGTGTCAGAATACTGGGCAAAGAACAAAGTGCTTGGGTTGAAACAGTTGATCCCCAAGCTGTAAAAACTTCTAAGTCAGTGCAAGATATAAGTAATGCATGTCTCTTTTATACAGATAACAAAAAATACAGAGGAATAATTAGAATGATGCCAGCAAATAAGATCAAAATGTCATGTGAGATAAAATATAAAAGCAATTATTAAACTTTATGTTTGGCACAGTCAAGTTATAAATTTCATACTTTGTCTTTTGGGGGAGAAAAAATGTTTAGAGCTTTTAGGTGAAAATACCCTATTAGAGCCCTGCAACTGGTTTTAAGGATCTTTTTTTTCATATTGTGTTGTTATTCTTTTAATTCTAAGCTTTTGGAATTCTTAGTTTATAAAATGCATCACAGCGTTTTTAAACTTTATTTTTTAAAATTAGTGTGCTGCTGTTGAACATCAGCAGCTATGAGCTCAGATTGAGTGAACAGCTCTTTTCTTGGAAAAGCTCTGGGACTGTATATTATGAAATTTGTGCAGTTGCTGTATTTGTGAGATGGTTTTATCTCCCCCATGTCAAGTGAATCTCATTAGCTGCTATTGACATAATGCTTCTGAAAAGTCAAATACTACCATATACCTCTAAATGAATTTCCTTAAGAGGGTTCTTGTTTTAAATAAGATTTTATTTCATGAAGGGAGAAACTCAGCTTCAGCTTCTTTCTTCTATTTATTATAAAAAGGTGGATCTTTATATCTGATGAAAAAGTCACCTACCTTGTATATGCATGTAAGATACATAGGGAAACATAAAGTATTTCAAATTTTGTTTTAAAATTGAGTTATTCATCGCACGATGAAAGAATGTTACGGATGAGAGAGAAACCAAAATAATATGGAGTTTGCCATTTATTTGGAAATTCTAGATTTAAGTCTTAGTCTGTTTTCAGCCCTGAGATATTTGCTTGGTTTGTTTTTTTTTGTTTGTTCATTTGTTTGTTTGGTTTGTTTGGGGTTTCTCTCTTTCTATGGAGTTTCTCTGTGTTCCACTCAAACATGTTTAGTTTATTTTAGATAATCATAAATTTTTAGTCATCTGCAGAAATATTGTTATCTTGTGCTGAAGAAAAGAGACATTCTATATGATGCATGTTTTTGTAAATTTTGTTAACCTTAAGAAGGCCTTTCCTACAGTATCTATAGTAATAAGAGATTCATACCCGATATCTTGAAAATATCTTGAAAATGCTCACTTGGTTATCCTCATAAAGTAAATGACACATTGAAAAGTTGCAAACATTATCAAAGTATCAATAATTAGTTTAATGAAGTATCAGCCACTGAATTAGCTGTGAATTTATAGAACTAATGTAACCACTTACTGTGCCAGACACAGATATGCCTATATGTTCTCCCAAGCATATTTTAGTGATACACATCTAATCTTATGCATATGTGATATGTCTGCCATTTATATTGAAATTGAGTTTATTTACAGAGAGCCTAGCATTTCCTTTTTTGTTCTTATCTTTAGTTTTTAGCAAATTTGTTGACTGGCCCTGAGACACTTACGTCACTAAATCAATGTATAAGATACCACTTTCTAACTGATTAGTAAAACCTTTCATAAAGCATCCAAAGACAAGTGGCACTTCTCTAAAATGAGATTATCTAAATAAATCTTTTAACTCAACCTATGTCTCCATTTGATCTCTTGTAGTGTAGCAAGCTAAAGATATATATATAATGCATATATATAGAAAATAAGAAAAATGCAAGGAAATAAACTTTGCTAGGTAGCTGAATGAAACTGAGGAGGAAAGACATACTCAGTGGCCTTCATAGCTGCTTTTATAAGTGATTTTTTTCTTAACACTAAGAGGGTTTACAGAAGTCCCTTTTCTTGTTGCCTTTGGCACCTGAGACATTAGGGGTGAAGATATCCTCTTACCCTGAAAAGGAGTTCACACAAAGACTTCTTTCTCAGAAGAGTGAAAGGCAATGCCTTGTCCTGCCATCTGCTGGATTTGGAATCTACATTTGAAATTAAATCTAGTCTCAATTCAGTGGCACAAATTCATAAGTACATTACTAGGTTCAGTAGTTTCTTGATTTTTACTTCCTAATTGTCATTTCTACACTGACCAAACTCTCATACACAATATATAAACATCAACAAGGATTTTCACGTCCTTCTATGACATATGGTAATACAGTCTTTCGTGATACTTTTAATGAGATTCAGGATGAAAACCTGTCCTGGCTTGACTGTATGATGCTTGTATCCCCAGTTGTCTGTTCTGTTTGTGCTGAATAATAAGTTTTGCACCTTTAAGACTTGTTCCGAGAGTGAAGAGGGGGAGAGAAGAAGTGCAGAGTTTTCAGAAAACTGCACTCACTACTCCACATTCCTGCTCCTGAACTGTATTGTCTGCGGATGGACAGACAGTGGGACAGACCTCTCCTTTGCTTTTAGTTTTAGCTAGCTGAGGCAAAGAAGTTCCCTGGACTGTGGGTTTTTTTCCTTTTCTTTGGACCTGTTTAAACCTGCTCTGGACTGGACTGAACACCAGTAGAGCAGTGGCAACTCACACCTGCAGCCCACCTGGCCAGGCCTGGGCCTTGGCATTTCCAGCACCAGAGAAACTGATAACGGACTGAGTGAGCTGAGCTACAGCCCATGGAAGGGACTTTCTGAGTTGGTCTCCTTTTTGGAGCAGCAAGAGGTTTTATTTTTTTACTATTGTTTAGGTTTTATTGTTTAATAAACAGTTTTTTCCACTTTTCTCCAAGGAGGTGTTTTTCCCAAACCGGATGGGAGAGGGGATGATTGAATCTGCTTTCTAGAGGAACCCCTTCGGGGGTTCTCCCCACATTTGCCCTGAACCACGACAAAGCTCTTCAAATTTAATTTTACTTAATTTATAAACTAAACATTTACAGGAGCACATGCTGATTTGTATCACAAAAGTTGTATTCAGTTTCACCTGCTGTTGAAAAAAACAGCAAACCAATAGGGTTTCCAAAAGTCTTGCCCTTCTCCATCCAAGTAAATATCAAATCCTTCCTCAAGGGTTATCTCAAACATGTTGTTCAATTTTCCTGATCAGAGAACTATTTGTATCTTTTCACCCTTTCATCTTCTTTGAAGATTTATTTTCCAGGTTAACGAAAAGCAGAGCTTGGGAGGTCTAGTTAGCCTAACATCATGATGCTATCATTCTTAATTTAAGACTTTGAGTCTTGCATGATGTCATGGTTTGACAAGGAAGTGATTTTTTTCAGGAAGTTGGGTCAAACCAATCAGTGGTCAAGTTTGGATTATTAGCACTTGGAGTGACTACTGAAAGCATTGGACACGCCTCTGAGAACACAGGGGGTTAAAAGCAGAGAACTCCCAGGGGAACTGTCTCTTTGGTTCTGGTCAGTGTGGAGTGCAGACTCTCCCCTGCCCAGCCTCAGGCTGGGTGGGGGAGGGAAAGCCATGTGGCCTGGGAGAGGTAGGCCCAGGGTGTGAAGGGACTGGAACCAGGCCAGCCCCTGCAGACGGAAGGGTGGAGAAAATCTGAGATGTCTTTGTTCCCCCCTGCAGAGAGAGAGAGAGACTAAAAAAGATGGAGATTGTGCCAGCTGTACGCCGGCAAAGGAGAAGGAGAAGCGGGGGAAGGTGCCCAGCCGTAGGAGTTGGAGCTCTGGGCTGAGATTTCAGCTGTCCATGGAGTCTGAGACTTTTAATCCTTTCCTAAGAAATGAAAGCTTTGTAAAATATTACTCCTCCTCAATTTGAAAGAGAAAAGAGACAGTCTGAGACCTAAGATGTTAGAAGAAGAAATCCTAAGTAGGAGGAAATGATGGAGTAGCTTTTAGCTAGACTTTTCTTGTATAGCCTTAGACTAAACCAATCTCTCCTGCAACACAGAGACTGCATCTTTTAAGGGGATGCAATGACTTGGACCAAGAAAGTACAGGAGTAGGAGTGACCTACTTCAGCAACTGCAAATGCAGAAGTAGAGCGAACAAAGAAAAGTTGAGGAGGGTGTGGTAGTGCCCTCTGTCTTCAAGAAAAAGATAATCTCTGTTCTCGAGACCCTCGGCCCCAGGGGAGGAGAAAATGGAGGAGACTGTTGTTCCAAAAATAAGAAACTAAGCTATTATTCTTAACAAAGTATCCTTAAAGAAACCCTATAAACAGTTTCAGTCCATGCATAGTAGTGAGAGCACTGTGACATAGAAAAGAGAGTGTCACACTGGCAGATTTTCTCCAGGCAGTGCCATGTGTAGCATAGAAACACAAAGGGTTGCAACTGTCTTTCCTGGGGGGGGTCTATGGTACAAGAGAGACTCCTTTCTCCCCCTAAACTGAGTATTAATTATCTAGAAGGTAGTAACTTAATTGAAGGTCCAAATTATGTCTCACTGTATTTTGTTTAAGTAAAAAAAAGGAAGAATGTTTTAGAAGGTTTTCATCCTAAATTCTCTGTATATCTTTTATTATAGTAATAGTAGTTTAATAAAGCTTTTCCCTTTGTTTTTAAATTTTCCTAATCACATCTCACAACACTCATTTAGAAAAAGTATATTTTCATGGGGGTGCTGGCATTACACCAAAATCAAACCATGACATATGAGCAATATTATCATAACTTTCAGTGTCCTTCTCTCCATGCTGTGCAGGTAGATGGTCTTCCTCTGGATTTCTTTATCTGTTTGCCTGGAAGGCTTTCAGAATAAAGCAGCATACTCTCTTATGCAATAAGAATCCTCCTTTTCACAACAAAATACACCACCAAGTCTAACTGCAAAATCGAATTCATATTCATAAACAGGTGGACTTGTAAATCTTATTTCCTTGTGTCAACCATTCACTCTTTTGTCTTTTCAATTAGAATGATTTTGTGTAGCTCAGCTAAGCACTTCAAGTTGTTTTGCATACAATTCCACCTGACCCCAGAGTTTTGAAGAGACTAGCTAGGGTTTCCCTTTGAGTCGTCACCCCATTTCTAAATGTGTCCTCACTCTGGATCTGTCCCTTGACTAGAAAGCAGTTTGTGCCTACAGCCACTTACTTGTTACTATTTGAGGAAAAGAGCTTTACTGTTAAAAAGTGTGCAGAAGGTCCAGGCCCTTAGGGCTGACTCCCTTTGCACTGTTTAAAGAGCACATAATAACCCAAGGTGGTGTCAAATTTCCCCCATCTCAGAAGACTAAACTTTTTCTTTTTTTTTTCTTCTTTTAAGGGGCGCTTTTCCTGCAGAAGCAAATCCCCTACCTGTCTAATGAATTTTCAGTTTACATTGACAGGATGTGGCTTTTCAAGAACATGCTGTCCTTCCACCTCTATATACCAAGTGTGGGAACACTGGGACTGCCAGTCTCCTCACAGAGAGTTTCTCATTCTTAAACTGTTTATAAGAAGGTAGTGGGGTCGTCCATAAAAAAAATCTCATTTTCTCTCAGCTTCCTCAAAACACTCAAATAACAATGGTGGATTCCCTGACAATTGTTCTCATAGCTGATAACCAGAGATGAGACACTTTACTCTTTTATACACAACAGTACTGCCTCCCATCTTTCCAGACATGGTAACTGCATTTGGAGAACTATCACATGATTTTTACTGAGCTGGTGACTCACTGCAGCACATATGCTACAGTTAGTCTTTTCTGCAGTTTCCCACAGTATAAAGGATATGGACAGTATTTTGAATGGAAAAAAAAAAAAGTCTGTCTAACTGTATATAGCTGTTCTTTGAGATATGTTGTCTCAATGTACATTCACAGTGTTCTTTTTTACCCCTCTCCTCAAAATTCACGGTAACTGAGAGAAATGTGACATTAAGGGGAACTCTGCTACTTTTCTATTTTGTACGATGCACAGAATTGAGTAATGAGCACATGTCTATAGAAAATGTGAAGGGAAAAATATCTTTTTAGCAATGGCTACCTGGAATATAAGCATGCATAATATCTTGAAATGTCACTAGCCCATATCTTTTTATTTGAGAGTATTGATGTAAATATTTGGGTTTTAACTGTTCTGAAATAACTTTTGACCTGTAAGGATGTTAACCTTATCATCTGTTGTGCTGCTGTAATTGGTGTGTTTGACAATGTGTAATGATTTAATTTTCCAGATCTACTTCTGGATAATATGCTTATAATTTAAAATTACTGGGTTTGCATTGTGGGTGTAGGTGAAAAACAAGCTACTGGAGTAGAGAAGAGTTTTCTTCTGATTATCTTTAGTCTAGTTGAGATTTGCAACCAGGAAACAGCTTTCATCCCCTTCATTTGTTGATATTTTATCCAGTGTTATTATTTGTTATTTTGTTGTTATTATTGCTTTAATTATTATTCCAGTGTTTTCCAGAAAATCATTCAAAAGCATGCATTTTGTTAGTAATGATGGTTGTGATGGGTTGCTGACACCACTTCTACATATATAATTTATACCCATTATGCAATTTGCTTTCCATAATTGCAAATGTTATATATACCTTTAAAAATATATACCTTTTTACTTACCACCGTGAAGACAAAACTATCTAAGCGTGGATTCATATTCCTACCACTTTTTCCTTCCAGCAATAACTCTTTTTTCGTCTACCTATAATTGCACAGTTCTATTATAGTTTCATTTACATTTCACAGCTGACTACTTTTTCCTGAGGACAAACCCCAGCTTTTAGCAAGTAGTCCCCCTAGAGCACAGATCCAAGAGTACAGCTTCAAGGCAGTCATGCACCTCTGTGTATCCACAAAGCTGTGTGAGTCTCAGAAGTTTGATGAATAGTGGTGGAACAAATTCTTATTGAAGTCTATTGAAGTCCCTTATTCTGAGGCTAATGTCCACCTAAAGGAGACTGTCAAAATCAGATTTCTGATGTTATCGTATTGTCATCACTAACCTTTTAAACAGGATCCACATTCTATTTTCAGGAAATCTATTATTAAGGCAGATTTTCTAATCTCATCTAACAAACCAAGACTATGCTATTAATCATACTTCCCTTTCTTTAGAGTTTGCTTTAAGTCAAACTATTCCGGAGCTTTCTAATACTCTGTCTTGGAGTTGTGTTACTGTTAGAAAATGAATTGAAAGATTCACAGGTTAAGGGAGGCATTCCTGAAAAAACCAAACAAACTGGTGAACCAGAAGACCATGAAAGCAAAATGAAAAAAGAAGTTAAAAAAAAAAAAAAAGAACCTCTAGGTCATTAGAGGTCATAGGAAATGGCAAAAAGCTTCCATTTATCTCTCTCT